>NW_025423256.1:1807512-1819518 GCF_020497125.1 Mauremys mutica
CCTCTGCCTTGCAATGCAAATGCTTGCAAAAGAAACCAGTTGTTTTTTCTGACAAGTGTCAGAAGGAGGCACATAAGAAATGTGGAGACAAGGAAAAGGTCATCGTAACTCAACTTGCATCCATGGCTCTTGAGGCCAGAACGCAGAGCACTAAGCACTGTATGACCACAACAAAATCTAATCATTACACCTTATTACACTAGGCAGTAGTTAGGTCAAGAATTTTCTCATCTTACTGGATGTTACCCTCCTTAATACATAGAATTCCCCCTAAAACCTGGATTACTGTCCCCAGATGACCTTCATTTTCTCAGGATTCCTGCTGCTTCCAGCATAGGTGGGGGAGGAGAAAGGCAAAAACATGATGCCACAGTCTCCTATTTTATATCCTTAGTTCAAGTGTCTAGAAGACACTTGCCCAGACGTGTCCGGGTGAGTCACTAGGTTGGGGAATCCTCCTGGTGTGGTCTTGTGCAACTGAGTCATAGACTTGAGCGGTCCCCACAGTGTTGTGTTTGGGCATCTGTCACTGAATTGGAAATCCCTTAATTACAATTCCTCTGCTGATTCATGGCTGTTGAACACCCTCCTCGGCAGGGGTCACTAGCAAAATTATAGCCTATTTCAGTAACAACCATACAGCAAAATGCATAACTTCACACACCCTCATGCTATACATATTTGGACAGAATAACCGATTTCAGCAGATCATGACTTTTCATATGATAACTTACATGGAATGGTTTGTAGGACATATCACAGCCATATATGAATGATGACTATGTGAGCTACAGGGAGCTATTTTGAAGTACATCATGTCACAAAAGCCTCTAGAGACTGGCCTTTGGGAAGAGCTGGCTGAAGAGCCTTCTGAGTAACTGAGAGATCCAGGCTTGGCCCTGCCAGTTTGTGCTTGCGAACTAAACTTGTCCGTTGGGCTCCCTTTTTTGTGTCTGTTTCGCAGAAACAGAGCAGAAGTTCTTGGCCAATCCTTGAAAGTGCTTGTTCAAGACACAGAGAGCCTCTGTGCTGGGGCAGGGGTAGGGGTGCAGGAGGTGGTAGGGGGTGGAGGTGCTTACCTCGGGCAGCACAGCTCCCAAAGTGACTGGCACACACTCCCCTCCGGCAGTGGCTCCTAGGCAGTGGGATACGGGGGCGGGTCAGCTGTGGCGTTTGCACTCAGGGCTGCAGGGATATGCCGGCCACTTCCAGGAGCAGTGTGGCAGGGAGGGAGGGGGCAGAGTGGGCAGGGAGCCGCCTTAGCGCTGCTGGCACATCTCCGTGTGTCACTTGGGGAGGCATCAGGTCTCTGTGGGCTGCCTGGGGCAGGGGCAGTGGCCGAGGGGGCTCGGGCCACCCCTTTGCCTCCTCTCTCCAGGCTCCCAGCCCATCTTGCCGGCCGACAGGGATTTTAGGGTGCAGCAGCGCAGGGAGCAGGAAGGGCGAACCACAGCGGCTGCCTCCCCCACCACATGCAGGAAAATGGCTTGACCTGCTGGCCCCACGGACTAAGGCACCAGGCCTCCAGCTTGCCCCATTCGACCCAATGGGTTGATCTTGTGGCCAGAATTATTTGCAGTCGGGATTTCCCCCAACAGTGCCCCACAGGGGTCCAGGGTCAGCTCCAGCACAGGCCACACAGGAAGGCGTAATGCTCGAGCTGCAGTGCATGCTGGGCAGGCTCTAGGCCGGGCTCCCCAGGGCAGGAGAGAAGAAGACGACTGGGCCCCTGGAGGCGCAGGCTGGGGCTTCCTGGATCCCATTTGCTCACAGCCAGTGCCCTGCCCCCACTCCCAAGTCATTAATGGCTCCCCCAGGTCAGCCAGAATGGAGCAGCGGTTTTCACTCCACCAAGTCCACTTATGGCTTACAGGCAACTCCCAAACCCACCACAGCCCACCATGTCGGCCAGAAAGGAGCCCACTCAGCCTCGCCATTGCTGCTTTTCCTTCCCCCCAGAACCCCCCTTCTCCTGGGCTGCAAGGAGCCATCCCTGGGAAGCCAACAGGCAGGCACAGGGGTCTGTCTCCCAGCAGCCAACCGCACCTCCATGGGTTTGGCCCTCAGAAGGGCAGACGGGGGGTTTCCTGGATCCCAGTTGCTCACAGCCAGCCCAGCCTCCACCTCTAAAACCATCAGTCATGCCCCCAGGTTGGCCATAAACGAGCAGCCATTCTCCACTTGGACTCAACTTTGCTTGTTTTCCTTTCACCCAGAACCCCCCTTCTTCTCCTGGGCTGCAAGTAGCCACCCCTGGGAAGCCAACAGGCAGGCACAGGATTCTGCCTCCCAGCAGCCAACCGCACCTCCCTCGGCTTTGCAGAACGAATGGTGACGCTCTACTAACCCCATTTAGCCGCACTGAGGCGCTTAGCTTCTGCCCTGCCTTCCTCAGCTCGACTTTCCTCTTTTCCCCCATTCCTGCCTCACTTCCTCCTTTGGCAAGTCACGCCGAGGAGGCCAGCAGGAAGAGCCGGCCTCCACCGGCCAACCTCCAACAGCAGAGGAGGCCAAGCCACAAGCCTCCAAAAGGTGACACGCCGCACTCCTCTAGGTTCTCCAGCCTGATGTAAGGTGCTTTCTCCGCTGCTGTCAGCACCTGTTGCATCCCAGGCGTATATGAACAAAGCTCTTCAGTCAGTTTGATTGGATAGCAGAGTCATTTATTTCTCTCCAGCATACATCTTTATACTCTTGAAGCAGGCAAGCAAGCAGTTGCTAATTGGTTAACAAAATTAACACAGCCGCAGCTGTAACCCCATAGGGTAATTATCATCCTAACACCTGTTTGACTTATCATCCTATTTACAATTAGCTGGCCGCTCAAGGCCAGCCCTTTACACACAGTTCCCAGCGTAATCGGCTCGTCCCAGAAGCCTAAACAATCTCAGCATTTCACATTCCATTCCCAACAAGCACCCTCTGTCATGCGGGGGTTGGAGTTATCCCAGGGACAGGCCAACAGGAGAAGGAGGAGGCCTTCCTGAACAGCAAGGGGATCTGGGAAAAGGAAGCCAGCATGTTTCTGCACCAGGGATCTTTTGTGTGTTAGGCAAATGCGATAACCACTACACTACAGAAACTCCATCTACTTGGCTGTTGCTCACCCTGGCACAGACCGATGGACAAACCTGGAGAAAGTGGTGACAACCCTTCAATAGGTCAGCTGGCAGAGCAGAGGACTGGAGCGGGCACTCAGGAAGTCGTCCTTACGTCGCCCTTGTGACTCAAGCTTGAGGGAGAGCTTCTTTTTCTTCCCCTTGCTGACAAAGAGCAAGAGAAGAATGAAAGGTCAGGTGGGCCAACTCGGTGCAGAAGCCCATGCTGTCTTTTCCTGCTGCATAGCCTGAAATGAGGGACTCGTGGCAGTTAAAGGAACTGCTGCACTTTCAGAAAACATCCCACCCGTGCACACAGAGGGACAGAAGAGCCTGTTAGTCTAGCACGCTCCCAACTGAACTACTTCAGCAGCTGCTCAGTTTCTTTTTGACCTCCTGCTTTTCTGTCTGGGATGTTGTTGTCAGCTGTGGCACAGAAAAAGGACGTCATTGCGAGTGGCCCATGAAGACAAGATTCACTTTTGCCTTCCTTGCTCGGCTTTACTTGCTTCCTCGCCCTATTCCTGCCTTAGTTCCTGGGTTACCTGAAGGCGACGGGGGGCCAGCAGTACCAGGAGGAAGTTGGGCAGCTAGACCTTGGTGGCAAAAGTCCTGCCGCCACTTGCCACCCCACTCTCTTCTCCCAGCGTCACATATTGGCCACCAGGGACTTGGGGCCCAGCAGCGCAACGGAAGGCAGTGGACAGAGCCACCCTCGCCTTGAAGCTCCGGCTCGTTAAACCACATCTTCAGTCGCTGATGGCCAATGAGAGACCGACATCGCTTGCTATTTTAGCATTTGGAAATGCCATTGGTCAGTCATTGGATCTCTGTAATGCTGTTACAGAACAAATGAACATAGAATCTATGTGACATTCTATACCTTTGGGGGAGCAGCTGTAACCCCCATAATCCTCATTTTCATGTCTTCGTGATCTTACATAGAGAGCATGACTTGTAAGGTATCAGGGAAAGGATATGATCTGCTGAAAGTCATTTCTCTACCCATAGATGTAGACCATTCGTGCATATGAAGTTATGAGAATTGTGCAGTGTGGTTGTCACTGTGCTGCAAGGTGGGGGAGTCAGCCAAATATTAGCTCCCTAGTGGCAACAGCAAGGAAAGTAACCAACACCCAGACAGGGTGTCAAACAACCCATCGACAGCGATTGTCCAGCAAGGGAGCTACAATGCACTGACTCACCTGCATGAGGACACCCCGGGGAATTGCTCAGACTTGCTTGGAGAGACGCAGTGATGCTCACCTGACTCTGAAGAGGGCGGGGGAAAGCCATGAAGGAGGAAAGGACATGATAAAAGGAGAGACATTTGCCAGGCTTTATCTCGCTCTGTCACCTACATCTACAGACACCCCCACACCAAGCAACTGAAGCGCTAATGAAAGGGGAGAGCCTGGCTGAAAAGCCACCAGCCAGCCTGTGGTGAGAAGCATCTGAGTTTGTAAGGGTACTGAAAGGGTTAAGATCATCTTAGAATTAAAAGCAATGAGGAGTCCGGTGGCACCTTAAGGACTAACAGATTTATTTGGGCATAAGCGTTCATGGGTAAAAAGCCCACTTCTTCAGATGCATGGAGTGAAAATTGCAGATAGAGGCATAAATATAGATTGGAACATGAAGTGACAGGAGTTACCGTACAAGGGGAGAACCAGTGTTGAAGGCTAATTCAGTCAGAGTGGATGTGGTCCTCTCCCCATAATTGATGGGGAGGTGTCAATACCAAGAGAGGGAAAATTGCTTTTGGCGTGAGCCAGCTACTCCCAGTCCTTATTCAAGCTCAAATTAATGGTGTTAAGTTTGCAAATCAATTGTAACTCTGCAATTTCTCTTTGAAGTCTGTTTTTGAAGGTTTTTTGAATGGCTACTTTGAATTATTAGGTGTGAATGTGTAAATGTGCTATTGACTATACAAGTCCCATATGGTCTCCTGATTTGGATTCCTGGTTTTTCACCCAGGTGGTCGGGGTTCAATTCCCAATGTGGGAACAATGGAGAGCTTTTGCTCAAAAGGGAGGCAGGAAATGAAAGGAATGGGAAGGGATCCTGCCAGCAGGGGAGTTGGACAGTGTTGGAAGGGGACCCCAGAAGTGGGGGTGGGGCAGTGGTCTGGGGGGAGATGAGGGAAGGATCCCAGCTCTGTGGGAAGTTGACATTCTGGAGAGCACAGGCCTGGCATGGGGGGTGGGAAGAGTGAGTGTGTCCCTCTAAACTCACCACCAGCAGACTAGGCAGGCTTGGAAGAATTACGTATTTGTTGGTAAATGTCAATTTCTGTGTAAACACACGACCCAATGGCAAAATCTTTCCATCGATAATCATCAAAACTAACAGATGGGCAAAGTAAGAAACGTGTTGCTTGAGAACTTATCCTGTTCTAATCCTCTAGGGTTCCCTTTTGCCTTAGGCACCACCACGTGGGCATTTCATATCCCTCCTCATTTTCACACACAGACACACAATTTCCTTTGCACAGATCCATGAACAGCAAAACCTCCCTGTGTCTATTGTCTGAGCCAGGGCATTCGATTCCACTGAAACCTTCTCTCCCACAATGGCAATGGTCAGACAGAGAGAATGCATCCACCTTCCCCCTGGCAGTGAGATATTCACTCTCCTCTTCATGCTGCTGTTGTTATTCCATGAGTCATCAAGGATGGAATAAAAAGCTGAGTTTCTCCAGGGTGAGGAAAGAAAGGAGCCACCAACGCCCTCAAAAATCTCAATGCCCAGAGAAAACCTGCCTCTGTTATTGGACTCCCAGAGGTGCTGGCAATACAATGGGAAAAGGGACTGTCTGAATTGCCAAGGCAGGGAATGAACAATCTACAGCAACATCATTAACCACAAACACACTCTAATCATGCTCCAGCCAGTAGGGAAATGGGCAGGAATTCTTGCTGTTCAGCCATGGCCACACGTACAGAGCTGCACAGCAGTGAGTGTGCTGGGGAAGCTGGTCTGAGCAAACAATTTGTAACGACCCTTCAGTGAGAACAGAACCAGAGTGTAGAAAGGCCCCTCTGTTAAGTGGTTGTGTCTGAGGCCTTAGGTAGCTGGGCTAGAAAACTATGGGTGTCTTTCTGTGAAGGTTTGATCCTTGCCAGCTAGGCAAGGCTGGTGTGTGGTGTCTCCATGGCTGCACTTTCAGGGTCTGATCACAACAGTGCCACAGGGAGCCAAGCCTAGACATATTCAGAGGCTAAGGCCAGGTCAATGTTTCAAACAGTGAGTCTATGCTGCTGCAGCTCAGTAATGGAGATGCTCTGTGCCAGGGTTTCTCAAACGTCCTTTCACTGCAACCTCCTTCTGCCAAAATAACTTAATACGTAGCCCTGGAAAGAGGGACCAAGCCCCTCCACTCGGGGGGGGAGTGCCAAAGACTGAGCCGCAGTGGGGGGAGGGCAAAACCAAAGCCTGAGGGATTCAGCCCTGGGTGGGGGGGCTCAGACTTTTGGCTTCAGCCCCAGGACCCAACAAGTCTAATACCAGCCCTGGTGACCCCATTAAAACAGGGTCACGACCCACTTTGCGGTCCTGACCCACAGCTTGAGAACCACTGCTCCATGCTGAGGGGGGAGAGTTTTCCTGTTGGTGTAGTCAATCCACTTCCCCAGGAGGTGGCAGCTCTGTCATGGGGAGAAGCTATATCAGTGGGGGTGCAAGCTGTTGTGTTTACCGCATTTAAGAAGTTTAATCAAACCCCATTTTTAAAACCACCTGTGGTCTGGGAATGGCAAAGGAGCTCGATGAAGCAGGGTCTGTCCTTCAAAGTCCTGGAGATCATGATTCCATACACCTGTTGTAATGGGGGTGTAGCTCAGGGGTAGAGTGTTTGATTGTAGATTAATTGGTCCTTTGTTCAAACCCAGGTGCCCTCTTAAAAAAAGAAAAACATTTTCATTTCCGTTCTCCATTATGTTCAGAAGCTCTACCATCCGAGGATGCTTGAAATGAATGTGAACACTCAACATTTTGCTGTCCAAATGCGTAAAAACCTAGCAAAGCTATCCATCTGCTGAAATCAGTTCAATCCTCTAAGTGTCTAGTTTATGTTTTCATCAATTAAACAAAGGGATCATTCCCTGAAGCAGAGCACAAGTTTGAAATACAGGCAGCATAAAGCCAATATTCATAATGTCAACTACAAAAAAACGATACACATCTAGAGAGAGCATCATTATAGTCAGCCAATCAGAACCTCTCCATAGACCCCTTACAGGACCACTTCTCTGTAATATTGGCTGCAAATATGGAACAGTGGTCACAATGGTGATCTATACAGTTACAGATTATGTCAATAATGTCACAGGAGGTGACACAGCATCAGTGAGACTGATACTGGAATACTGCCTCCACTTTTGGTGTCCTCATTTGAAAAAGATGTTGAGAAATTGGAGCTGGGGCAGCAAAGAGCCACCTAATGTTCTGAGGACTGGAAAAAATACCTTCTAGTGAGCTATTGAAAGAGCTCAACCTGATTAGCTTATCAAAAGAAGATTGAAAGGTGACTTCATTGAAGTGCCTTAATGGAGAGAAAAGATTGGGTATTTAAGGGCTCTTTAATCTAGCAAAGAAAGGCATAAGAAGACCCAATGGCTGGAAGGTGAAGAGAGAGAAATTCATATTACAAATAAGGCACAAAAATTCAACAGCGAGGATGATTCACCACAAGAACAAGCTACCAAGGAAAGTGGTGGATTCTCCATCTCTTGATGTCATTTCATGAAGACTAGATGCCTTTCTGGAATGTGTTTGCCTCAAAAGTAGCTATTGTGTCCTACAGGAGGCCTGTGATATGCAGGGGGTCAGATTAGATGCTCTAATGATCTCTTCTGGCAATAAAGTTGACTAATTTCTGAAAAACTGAGTGTAGCATTGGGAGCAGCATCTGATGTTTCCCTGTCTAGCCGGCTTGCTGCCTAGAACGAACGCTCCTTGAGTGGGGTGATCCACAGGGAGTAGCTCAAACCTCCAAAGTGCCTGGCCAGGAGCAGGACATTGGCACAGCAAGGGAGGGGTGTGGCAGTGACATCACAAAGGCCTTTTGCAGGACCTCAGCCTATTGGTCCAAGGTGGTGGGGAGGTGGTGACCTCACAGAGAGATGCTGACATCAGCCAGGGAGGACAGGGGCGAGGGGCCAGGGAAACCTCAGAGACCCCTGTGGCTTTGCTGCAGCAAGTCTCCTTCTCCAGGTCTCTCTTTGAGGACTGAGAGAGTATTCGGGTTCACGGACGTGAGCGCCAGGAGGAACCTCTTTCGAGTTTTCTCCTTCCCTTTCAGTGATTTTACTAGAAAACAGCCGTCCCTGTTTAGAAGGTAAGAGCCTCCTGGAGGTTTGAAAGCTGTTCAGTCTGATCCATGGGGGTGACAGTTGAATTCTAGGCATGGAAGACACGAGCTTAAGGAGGCAGAACTTTATTCTGCACGTGGGATTTTGTCCCTTAGAATCACTGGGGACATTAGGGTTTGTTCTTTTTGCTTCCCTTTTTCCTCCCTCCTCTTTTTCTCTTGCTTCCTTTGTCCTTTTATCTGTTCCCCTCCCAACACCAGGAGGGTGTGTGTGTGGGTGTGGGTGTGTGCGCACGTGCACGTGCGCTCTGCAGCTCCCACTGTGGGAGGTCCACCCAAAAATGTGGGGCTGAAATAGTGCTCGGGCAGTGATCCCCACCAGTGACCTGGGCCATCCTTTGGGCTCTCTGGTGAGAACCCTCAGCCTCCCGTCCTCAGTCTTTACCCGTGATTGGCTGAGGAGGGGGTTATTGACAGGGACGAGACTCAGGTCCTTGTTGGTCTCTTTTAAGAACAAGTAAGTAAGTCAGAACCAGTTCTATGTTTGATGAATTTTGCTGCTTCTCTGCATTAATGGTCTCTGAGCAGTTCACTATTCTCTCTAACATTGCAGTTCTCCTCAAATACTTGCTGAATAATTACTGTCACTGTTCTTGGTCTGGAGCTCATCAGAGCACTTTATTCAGGTCATTCAATGTCTGAAATTCAAGATCCGATGGTTAGTTTGAAAATCAGGGCTCTTGGGTCCTATTCCCAACTCTGCCACTGGCTGGGTGTGTGACCTAAGACAAGTCAATTCTCCTTTCTCAGCCTTAGCTTCTCCCTCTTTCAAGCAGGGATAATAACGAGCCGCTCCTACCTACCTCACAGTGCGTGGAGGCAGGGTCGGCTCTAGGTTTTTTGCTGCCCCAAGCAAAAAAAATTTTGGCTGCTCCCACCTCAGCCCTGGGGTCCCCCGCCACATGTTCCTGCCGACCGAGCCCTGGGCTTCCCCACACGCAGCCCCCTGCCACCCCAGCTCTGGGCTCTCCCCCCCCCATACACCCTGTGCCAACAACATAGGTTTGTTCTCCCCAGTCCGCCCAGGCTGAGCTGCTCCTGTTTATACTCCGTCTCCAGTCGGCGCATGCCCAGAGAGGGTGAGGGGGTGTGGCCTCTTCAGCCCACATGGCGCAGTTAACCCTAGCAGTGCCAGTGCAGGGTGGATGCACCTCATCACAGGCAGCATTTCCCAAATGTTGGGATTAGCTAGGAGATCTCTTCAGGAGTAACCTCCTGTAGGGACTGGGTCACGAACACCTTGGGAACCAAATACCTGGGCGTTTTCCTAGTTCCGAATCACTTGCTGTGGAATTCTATCCCTGGATCATCTGAGACAATATTGACTTAAACAACTGAACTACCCTGTGACCATGTGCACTTACTTCGGTCAGTTGCACCCATTTGGGGTCTGCTGCTGTTCACCTTTTCAGAGTGGAGATTTAAACATACGACTGTTTCTTTGATAATATGTCCAACAGCTTGGAGTATTCTCTCCTGTTGACTGAACTGTATTTGAATTTTCTCAATGTCGTCATGCAGGGATAGGGGGGAAAACAAACCTGAAGTAAAAAAATGGTAATTTGTCTGAAATTTCCCAAAAAATCTGAGCTACATTCTGTCAAACAAAACTAACATGCAGTTATATGACCAAGGAGCCTTCATGAAAGATAGAGAACCCATATCACAGAGAGGTAGAAGACACTTTAAATTAAAATGAAAGTGAAATTCCAGACTAGGTTACATCTGATGTCTCAGAATCAGGATGATTCTCCCATGATCCACTGAAACCTGCTTCACCCAGCGCTTTCTCATGCATCCGACGAAGTGGGTATTCACCCACGAAAGCTCATGCTCCAAAAGTCTGATAGTCTATAAGGTGCCACAGGATTCTTTGCTGCTTTTACAGATCCAGACTAACACGGCTCCCCCTCTGATACCTTTCTCATTAGTGTTATTTACAGGAGTTTTAGCACCTTCATAACGGGAGAAAAAACAGCCAACCTTCCCAGAAGCGGCTTTGCCATTGAGGGAAAAGGGGATTTGAACGGTGCTTGGGATCCATTTGAAATCCCCTTCCAAGTCTGACACATCTCCTGCCAGACTGACTCTGATTTAGGATCAAAGACGTGTACAAGCACCATTCCCAAGCATGGACAGCCAAGAACATGACCCCACCAGACACGCTGGGAAGCGAAGGAATACGAAGGGGTGAAATGTGCATGGCTCAGGCACAAGGTAACAGTTCTGGGGTGATGGGGAAGGATGGAATGTCTGAGTCGCCCCATCTCCTTCCAGTGTCACAGAGCCTAAAATGACCCTTATTTCCCTGACACTGCTCCAGCTCTTCATCATATTTAAATATATTTTAAATGAGAAAAAAAGTCAACAAAATAACTGCTGTTCTGCACAATCCAGGGTAATGTGAGAACAACTGGGAATGAGACAATCTGTCCTCAAAGAGGAACTTGACGTCTCTAACAATAACTTTGCACTGGGAGGAGGAGTACAAATGTGAATCTCCAGGTTTGTTTAGACAAGGAAATGTGATGGTGATTAGGTCAGATCAGGAGGAAATGTGCTAGATAACCCCACTGACTATCCATAGCCCATGTCTTTACTGCAAGAATAGCTGTCTTATTACATCAGGAAAGTGAACTCAAGCTAGCTAACTCCACGGCAACCACAGTGATGAGACCCAGGTAGATTTTATCTCAACCTAGCTGGTTGAAGACACCCCCCATCTCCCCCACCTCGGGTGATGACATTCCTGGTAGAAAAGACACCCACTCCCATGACTCGCAGGACAATGGAGTTGATACAAAGGACCACAGGATCCACCCCAAAGACGGGCGAGCTTCAAAAGTGGGCAACTCATGTGTGGGAGCTCAGGGACTACAATGTGCAAAAGATGCAAACAGCCTTAACACTCACTACCTGGGAACTGTCAAAAGAATTAAAGAAAAAATCTTCTGACAGCTCTAGAGAAGGTTTTTATGAAGTTTATCTCCTTTACGGATTCTCTGATGTTTAGAAAGGCCTGAGCTATGAGTGAAGCTTTTCCCGCACTCACTGCATTCATAGGGTTTCTCTCCGGTGTGGACTCTCTGGTGAGAGATAAGAGAGAAGAGGTGAGTGAAACTTTTCCCGCACTCACTGCATTCATAGGGTCTCTCTCCTGTGTGGATCCTCTGATGCATAGTAAGGTTTGAGTTCCGAGAGAAGCTTTTTCCACACTCGCAACATTCATGGGGTCTCTCTCCTGTGTGGACTCTCTGGTGAGAGATAAGGGAGGAGAAGTGACTGAAACTTTTCCCGCACTCACGGCATTCATAAGGTCTCTCTCCTGTGTGGATCCTCTGATGCCTAGTAAGGTTTGAGCTTCGGGTGAAGTTTTTCCCGCACTCACAGCATTCGTAGGGTCGCTCTCCCGTGTGCGTTGTCTGATGAGAGATAAGGGCTGATCTCTGAGTGAAGCTTTTCCTGCACTTGCAGCATTCGTAGGGTCGCTCTTCTGTGTGGATTCTCTGATGAGAGTTAAGGGTATATCTCTGAGTG
>NW_025423256.1:2281722-2363059 GCF_020497125.1 Mauremys mutica
AGAAGCTGCTGAGAGAGAAGAAAAAGCACGTAAGGAGCTGCTGGCTGCTGAGGAGAAAACTCGACAGATGCAACAAGAAACTGCTGGACCCCAGCTTCAAGTCAAAAAAGCAAGGGAAGAACAGCAGAAATTGTATCCTCTTGAAAGTCCAGTTTGTAACAATGTTGGTATGTTGTATAACTCTGAGCAGTTGTCTGGGGGTAACCAAATGTACCCCAACCATGCCACCTTTTATGTCAATGCTGTTACTGTGTGTTCAGTAGAGGGTGGCCCCATAAATTGTGCCAGTGCTATGTATGGGAGTGGTAATGGAAGATTCATAGAGTGTGTAAAAGTCAATGGTAAAAGCTGTTTAGGGCAAATTATGGCTTCTAATATCACTCTTGTTAAAGCAGATCTGGTCAAAGAGGAAGATTATTTACCAAATCAGAGTGTGAATGTTGTGATCCTCTGTGAGTTTACTGTCCGTGTGCCTTTAGCCAGAATCCACCTTGAATGGAATGGGGCTCAGCATGAAGTGATAGCTGGCGTCAGGAAGTTATTGCCTAAAGATCTTTTAATTGGGGAAAACGTTAAAGCTTTGTTCAGTCCAGGTAGCCAGTCACAGGAGAGGAATGATCTTATACCTGTGTTTATTGTGGGCAATGATGTGCCTGAAGGTGGGTTTGTCCAACAGGTTTGTCTGTGCCAAAAAGCAGTGTGTCTGTGAGTGGAGTTTCTGAATGTCTGTCTGATGTCTCAGAAGGAAGTCGGAAGTTAGATCAAGTGCAGAAAGATCTCATTGGTGAGGAAAATGTTTCTCAGGAGCAGGTTTAAAAGTAGGATGGTCAGGTTAAAGCCCGAACTGAGGAAGATGAGGGTTGATCTGTAATGGGTAATGGATTGTTGGCTAGTACAGCTTGTAAAAGTGAACATGAATTGGGGTAACTTGTGATTTGCTGGAAGTAGCTCAGTGTAGTGAAAAAAGCAGCAGCTTATCTGTTGGGTAGTGGCAATGTGCCTGGTAGGAAAAAGTCTGGATGAGCCTATAGGCAGCATTGGGAGCTTGATGGCTTTGTCTAGTTCTGCAGTGTGGGAAGACAAGGGATAGTGAAGGAGGAGTGGCCCTGTGCCTTACCCTGTGTTCTAGTGTGGAGAAATGTGACAGTGTGAGGGAATGTAGCTTATTGTGGTTGTGTCTGTCTAGGGGTTTTGATTGACTTGCCTATGGAGGAAGTTTACCCCAGTCTCCAAAAACAGTGGTTTGTCTGTGAACAGCCCTTGTCGTGATGGGAGCAAGGGAGATGATGATCCCAAGCTGTGTGTTCTGGGGCAAGGAGAATGTGTCTCAGGCTCTTTCTGTGTCTGTGGAGCAGACAGATGGTGCCTTTCTGCTCTGTGATGGTTGAGGGTTGATTCAGTTGTCTCGGAGTTGGTTGTAAATACAGCTAAAGCCCAGGAAGGGAACGGTCCTAAGTTTGTGGTCTGCGTGGGGAGCATGGCACTGTAACAAGGTTGCATCCAGTTTGTGTCATAGCAAGATCCCAGAGACCTGACAATTCTGGTGCTTGTAGTTTGCCAGTTGCTAATGTTGTGGTTGGAAAAGGGTTGCGTTGTAAGCAGCTCTGTCTGATCAGGGTGATACTTCCAGCTGTTATATCCTTGGTGCAGCCGGTTTAGGAAGAAATCACTTGAGGGCCAGAGAGCAGACAGCTACAAAACCACCATTTTATTTACAGAGACAGAGAGCTCACTCAGCCGGCTGAAACCGGCTGGAGCTATCCCCTAATCGTCTAACTCAGTTGCCATTAGTAACAAAATCCATGACAGCCAAATACACAACATATTCCTGCCCCCCCTAATAATGAACATCCCCTAAATAAAACTCATCACTAAAACTAGAGAAGGAGGGTAGGACTGCCTCCATTCCCGGCTAAACCCTGGGGATTATTTTGGCCCCATAAAACGTGGGTTTCGCCCTAGCTAACAGATCCAGCCGATGAGGAGGCCTTCTGTCTCTAGGTGGATTACGGCGAACTTCTGGTGTTGTTGCACCCCGAAGAGTACCATGGGCTCAGGGTCCGCCCAGCACAACACAGGTGAGGAGGTGGTATCAGCTCGTGTCTGGGCAAAGGGGCATCTCAGCCGCCGGCAGTAATGGTAATGAGAAACCGTCCAGGAATAGGGTGATTCGTGATTCGGTGTCTCGACCAGACGAGGTGAAAGTCAGACCCCTCAACTGCAGATGTGGTCCTGGAGGACTTGTAAATGACCTTGGGCAACAGCTGATCTACATGGTCGCCGCCAGGTAAGATTCTCTGCAGTACCGGACTGTGTAGGAAACAGGATCCTGTTGTTGAGTGATTCGACTGTGGCCGGGAAACCATTGTAGCTCTGGAAGTATAATTCCGAGCCAAAACTGGCTATGTCCCGGGCCTAAAGGTTCGATCTTTTTGCTTGGGGTGCCCGTCTGATGACTTTGATATTGCTGCTGGATTTTGCACAGTTTGTCCTGGTTCATAGGTTTACAGCGATCAAAAGCAAGTGCGCAGACTGTCCTCCCATCATTAGAAAGGCCGAAGATGCCTGGGTCGTAGCATGAAAAAAAAAAAGGTGTGTTACGGTAGGAAATAAAGTAAGGTATCCCAGACGCTTTTGAATGGAGTGTGTGTCCCCCTTGCTGAATTTCAAAGCGTTTTTTCCATAGTCTGAGACAACTCTTTCAGCTAATCCATTGGTGAACGGATTGATATGGGAGCTGGACAGGATGTGGTGTATCCCATTTGCCTTCAAAAAATTTTGAAACACCTGAAGAGACAAACTGGCGGTCCGTTGTTCGCTCACATGTTGTTCAGGCAGACCCAAAACAACTAAAGAAGTTCCTCGTAGTTTTTTGGATAATACACTCTCTGCAGTAGTGGACTGGCCATTATAAGAGACTATCTGGCCATTTAGAATGGGCAATCTATTTGCCACCAAATGAACATGCTTCCTTCAAGGGGGCCAGCCAAAGTTCAACGTGGGGATAGAATACATTGCCCATGGGTTTTCAGGCCAGTCCCATGGGTGTAGGGGTTAGCCCCACTGGGGTGCATTCCTCACACACGGACATGAACATATCAAGGCTTTTGCCTTCTCTTCAATAGCTCTGTCCGAATCCAGGCCACCAAAAATAGCTTCGTGCAATTTCCTTCATGCGCACTATTCCACAGTGACCAGAATTGTAGCTGTTCTAACATCTGTGATTCTCAAGTGGTGGTGGAATAATGACACGTCTCCTCCCTACAACAAACAAACAGATTGGACCGATAACTACCGTCCTTGCTGGACATGTATGGGAATAAGGTCAGATCGAGACCGGAGAGGGTTTGTCGAGAATTTTCCATGCATCCACCAGGTCCATAAACTTGGGACAATACTGGGGTCAACGCGGGGTATGCCTTCTTTATCTGAGTAGCAGTGATGGGTGTATTCTCTAACCTGTTCAAAGTAGAAGATTTCATTTTGGGCACTATCTTGAATGTATTGAACGGCAAAGGCAACCTTGAGGGAGGCCAATCTGCATTTGCCGTGGCCAGAGTGGATTTTCCGGATATGTGATTTCAATATGGTGTGCGCTGGAAAGTAAACACATGCCCAACGTTGCATACGACTAGCAGCTAATGGGGGGAATGCCTGTGTAGGGTCCAAAAACTTGGACAAAGTCAGAAAGTCGATGGTCCCTGGTGAGAAGGGGGGAGTAAACTTTCGCCCAAACAGGTACTGATGCAAACTTCCGGAATTCCAAAAACAAAATTTCCTAATAGCCTCACGTTCGATTTGGGCGTAGTTAGTTTTCTGCTGTTGCTTAGAGGGTGCGTGATAACAATAGCAATAGGTCTCTCTTCTTCCCGAAGGCATAATGTGTGAGCACGACTGCTTCCCACTCCATACAGGGGAAGCATCGCCGGCCAATTGCAGGGGTAAGGAATGGATCAAAGTGTTGTTAGAACGTCAGGAATTTAAACAATGCATCCTTAGTTTTGTTAAAATGCAGACATCCACAGGCTTCAGTCTCACTTCCCAGGCCTTGTTTCTGCCCAAGGAGCTTCATTGAAAGTGGTTTTAGCAGTGTGGCTAACTGTGAGATTGAATCTTTCCATAATAGTATCAGGGAGTCCTAGGAAGAAGAAACGAGTTGGCAGCTGGCTTACCATTTCGAGGTGGGGGGAGCCGACCACAATAGCTTTAACTTTTGCAGGGGCCTTATGAAGACCCGCAGCATCAATGATGTGTCCCAAATATTCAACCGAGGGCTTGAAGAATTCACACTTGTCTTTGCGAACTCGTAGGCCATACTCTTCCAGTCTTTGTAGGGTAGCCTCTAAATTCTTTAAGTGATCCTCTTCATTTCTTCCAGTGACCAGGATATCATCCAGATAGCACTGAACTCCTGACAAGCCACACAAGATCTGGTCCATAGCCCTCTGGAACAGGGCGGGAGCCGATGTGATTCCGAAGGGTAGGCGACAGTATCGATAAAGCCCCTTATGAGTCACAATAGTCAACAGCTCTTGGGACTTTTCATCGACGTGCATCTCTAAATATGCTTGACTCAGATCAATCTTACTGAACTTTTGTCCCCCAGCCAGGCCTGCGAAGAGGTCATCGATGCGGGGAAGCGGGGTATTGCTCTGCACACAACACTGGGTTGACAGTGACTTTAAAATCACCGCAAATCCGGAGAGAGCCATCTTTCTTCACTATTGGAAACGATAGGAGTGGCCCATGAGCTATGGGTAACTGGTATTAGGACTCCATTGGTGACCAGGCGCTCCAGGTCTGCTTCAACTTTTGGCCTGATGGCATATGGCACAGTTCGGGCTTTCAGATATTTTGGTGGACTGCCAGGTTTAATGTTCAATGTCACAGTGATTCCCTTCATACTTCCCAAATAATCTCCAAACACAGCAGCATGTTTCCTTAGTTATAGGGGTTAGACTGGTTTCTTCTTTAGTTCATCCGGTGCACTTCTGCCCAGTTCAGCTGAATTCTTCCCAAGCCAAGACCTACCCATTAAGGCTGGTGTAGTTACCTCTCACCACAAACAGTGGCAATTTAGCCGCCTGTCCATTGAGCTCCACCTTAACATCAATAGTGCCCAACATGGGCACAGCTTCTCCTGTATACGTCTTCAGAAACAGTTTTTGTTGCCTTAAGTGGAAGATGCTGTAGCTTTTCCTTATACACAGTCTCAGAGACCAGCGAGACAGCTGCACCGGTGTCTTAGTTCCATGCGTATAGGTTTGCCCTCCAATAAGGGGGTTACCCAGTATTCATGTTGAGCCCGCTGCCAAAGACAAAACATGCAGTGGCACTTCCTCTTGCGAGGAGGTGTCACCTTGATCATCCTGGGTCTGCTCTAGGGTATGCAGGGTTCCTCTTTTTGTCGGACAGACCACAGGCCTTTTTTTCTTTTGTTTACAGGCACACTCAATGTGTCCCTTTTTGCCACAGTGTCGACACACCAGGTCCTTGCACCAGCATTCTGATGCCTGGTGACCCCGGCTTACCACAGCCGGGTAACATTCTTGACTCTGCACCGTTTTGTGGGTTGGTTCTTGTGACACTTTTTGCACCCTAGGGGATGCACCGATGTATTGTGCCTCCCTTGTAGCCAGTTCCATGGAGACAGCAATATCAACAGACTTCTGTAATGTAAGCTGAGCCTCTGTCAGTAGGCGCTTCCGTATAGCTTCACTGCAGAGGCCACACACTAACCTGTCACGCAGGGCATCATTTAACATCTCTTTAAATTCACAGTGTTCTGCTTGCTTTTTTTAAAATTGTTACAAATTGTACAACTGTTTTCATCTTCCTTTTGGTCTCTTTTGTGGAACCTATATCTTTCAGCAATTACCAGTGGTTTTGGGGAAAAATGGGACCCCAGGATTTCCACAATGTCACTGTAAGATTATTCTCAGGCTTAACAGGGTGTAGTAAGCTGCGTAGCAGGGAGTAGGTTTTAGCCCCTACAACACTTAAGAATATTGGCACCTTCTTCGCTTCTGTAATGTCATTTGCAATACCAAAAAGCTCAAAATGCTCAGTATACACATGCCACTGCTCTGTATTCTCATCAAAAGGTTCCAGTGGCCTGGTCAGAGTAGCCATGATTTTTACTTTCACTTTCACAGTCAGTGCAAACAAGCAGTATTTTTCTTTGTTTCGTCTTTACCTTGACTTCTACTTCCTCTGTTTACTGGAGCAGCACCAGGATCCCATCCATCGTCGCCACTTGTTATATCCTTGGGGCAGCCGGTTTAGGAAGAAATCACTTGAGGCCAGAGAGCAGACAGCTACAAAACCACCATTTTATTTACAGAGACAGAGAGCTCACTCAGCCGGCTGAAACCGGCTGAGCTATCCCCTAATAGTCTAACTCAGTTGCCATAGTAACAAAAACCATGACAAACCAAATACACAACACCAGACCAGGGCACAAGGACAGCATGAAGGTGATTTAATTGTGTTACCTACTGACAATTTGGCGACTTGTAGCAAGAAGGAAAAGATTCCTAAACTTGTTCCTTGACAAGGGAAGGAGATTGCTTCTAACCTGTTATCGAGAAAGTCTATGAGTTTGCCTGAACGGGGATTGTGTAGGACTCTGCCTGATGGGCCAGAGGTGATTCTGAATGTAAGTAAGACCCAGCAAGAGTCTTTGGTTGCTCAGGAAAGTGTTCCTTTAGAGCAAGCCCTAGGTGAAGAGGGTGAGAGCAGAATTTCTGAGAGGGGTGAATTGCTGCTTAGAAAAGCTCCTAGGGAAGGGAATCCTCATGGTAATCTGTGCAAGCAGTTTACTGCAACTGAAGGGTGTGAAAGTGATTTAATCAAGAAAGTTTTAGTTCCTAACAGCCAGAAATGTTTCTGTTGCGAATGGATCCACTGACTTTCCTTTTGAGAGATCCAGTGTGGGCAGCTTTGAAAAGGTCTCAGAGGGAGGAAAAGCTGTTAAGAAAGTTGAGCAGCCCTATAACCACGTGGCTGTGTGTGGCCAGCATGTTGGGAAGACGATGGTGTTGGAACAGGAATGTCTCCATGCTGAATCTGGGAGTGAGCAGTCTGGTGCTTCAGGGTCTGAGGACAGATTCAGTTACTGGTGTTTCAGAGCAGAACAGTTTTATGGCTGAATACTTGAAGATGCAGGGGAGAGCAGCTCTCACCCTCAGACCCTTTGGATTTGTGTGGTATCTCTGTAAGACAGAGTCCAGCCTTGGAATTGGTAGCAGCTAAGAAGTGAAAAGCTGGTGTTTGTGTTGATGCAAATTACCTGGCTGGCAGGGAGAAGAAAGACTTGTTAATAGCTGCTGGCACAGAGAGCCCACCCCATCAGCCAGTGACTTCTGTTAGGAAAAAGCAGATCCAATCCACTGTTGTTCAAACCAAGTTTTACCTTGAGTTTTTAAGGAGATTCAATCATGTTATTGAACATGACTTTGATAAACCATTTCTGTTATACACTGGTACGGCCTGTAGCCCAACACTAGCTGTAGTGAGACAGACCCAAGGATGGGGGGCTCTTGGGATGCAGTCAGTGATGTTTTGTCATCCCTTCCTGCATCAATTTTGCGTTGGGGGTGTGACGTTATTGATATAATCTGGGACCATATAGAACATGGTTTGCAACCAAGGTCCTGTAGTGGCACCAAATCTTATATAAAGGGGGTCATCTAAGGTGTCTAAGACCAGGTTATGGGTTGCTGGTTATGATTATGCTGTCTATATGTATGTATCATTTTGTAGTTGAAGTTATAAGTATTGGCTTTATACTGTCTGTATTTTGTATTTGTGCTCTGCTTCTGGGTGACATCCCAGACAAGTTGGTGTTAGCTCTGCCTAGCCTGCTTGATGGCCCATTAAGGACCATCAGCTACACAATTGATCCATGGAGAGAAGGCAGACATGCCTTGTAACTCAGCAAAGTGCAGGGACTTGTCCATGTGACTCCAGACTCCATTTTGCTGTAATTTTCCACAGTAAGGACAAAGAGGTTCTTACACCTGGAAAAGCCTATATAAGGCTGATGCCTCATCTCCATCTGGTCTTCAATCCTGCTTCTTACCTCTGGAGGGACTTTGCTACAAGCTGAAGCTCTGCACAAAGGACTGACTGACCCATCCCAGCTGGGGATGTGCTCCAGAGACTTGATTTGAACCTGCAGTTTATGCCATCACTGCTACAAGCCTGAACTAAGAACCTTGCCATTACTGCATGTAACTGATTCCATTTAACCAATTCTAGCTCTCATCTCTATCTTTTTCCTTTTATGAATAAACCTTTAGTTTTTAGATTCTAAAGGATTAGCAACAGCGTGATTTGTGGGTAAGATCTGATGTGTATATTGACCTGGGTCTGGGACTTGATTCTTTGGGATTGAGAGAACCTTTTTCTTTTACTGGGGTTTTGGTTTTTATAACCATTCTTCCCCAGGATGAGTGGCACTGGTGGCGATACTGGGACACTGGAGTGTCTAAGGAAATTGCTTGTGTGACTTGTGGTTAGCCAGTGGGGTGAAACCGAAGTCCTTCTTGTCTGGCTGGTTTGGTGCCTTAGAGGTGGAAAAACCCCAGGCTTGGGCTGTGACTGCCCTGTTTGAGCAATTGGTCCTGAATTGGCACTCTCAGTTGGGTCCCGCCAGAACCCCGCCTCGTCACACGCTGTTCTAACTTATATTCTTTACTGCTGACTTCTCTTTTCTTCCTTATATTTTATTTTGGAGAGTGTTTCCTACCAGGGAGCCATCAGTAGGGTCCAGAGCCAGCCCCATCTCCTATATCAAAACTCTGGCTAGTAGGTATGTGATAAATGTGACGCCCCTGCCTGCGTCTGTCAGCTGGGAGACACAAAGGTTCTCTCTTTCTACCCTCTGATGCTGCCTGGCTGCTCTAAGCTAGGTGAGGTGGGACTCTGTTAACATGTGCCTCCCAGAGCTTCCATTTACCTGGTGTTGCTGTTTCTGTGAGTAGTGGGGTTGTGAGTGGGGCAGCAGGTTCTGAGTGTTGGACTCTTCCTCTTTCAGGGGCCGGTGACCTTCGAGGAGGTGGCTGTGTATTTCACCAGGGGAGAGGGGGCTCTGCTGGACCCTGTTCAGAGAGCCCTCTACAGGGATGTCATGCAGGAGAACTATGAGACGGTGACCTCGCTGGGTAAGGAGTCCTGTCTCCTGGGTATTAGAACCTATGGGGTCTCTGAAGAACCTGAGTAGTAATAACTTTATACAATTGTTCGTCATACATGTTTTGACAAGCTTCCTTGCCCCCCCCCCCCCCGCCTTTTTTTGCCTTATCTCCCACCCACTAGTATCATTTTTGGACAGGTGCCTTTTTGGTGCTGTCACACATTTTAAAATTGCATTGAATGTATCCTTATTGGCTACATTCATAACTATATTAATCACTGTAACTTTCATGCCTTTTCCTCATTTTAAGAGGAAAATATGCTACCAGTAGAATTCAAAATTGAGAAAATAGGTGTGTGACTCATGCATGGCATGTGAGACAGTCAGATGAGCACTTTTAGGAGAGAGTCTAATGTTGCCGTTCAGGATCCCATGGGAGAAGTGAAAATCGAGCCCTCGCAGGGACGGAGAAGGGGGGTAGTAGATATGCCAGGACATGGGGCAGGTGTGTGCAGGGTTAGAGCTAAGAAGCAGCAGGGAGGTAGGAGGCTGTGTGAGACGAGGAGAAAATACTAGAAGTTCTCAAGGTGCCGGGAGGTGGTGCTGGCTGAGAGTAATGGGAAGAAGCGGAAGGCAGTGTGGGGGAAGGGCACCCAGGAAGTGGGCTGGGTGGGTCAGTGGGAGGGAGGAGAGGTTTGGGGATCTGGAGCTGTGGGGGATCCCAGACCTTTAACCCCAAATCCCTACCGAAACCTTGTTGCTTTAGAGCCTCCACTCCAGTTTTATTTCTGTTCAGTTTCACTTTATTATACATTTTTTTCCCCAAATATTATTATTTTAACTCTTGACCTCCCTCTCCCACTCATTACGCCCTCCCCATATAACCTCCCCATCTCCTATGCACAGAGACCCTGGCCACCGATCCTGAGTCCTTGCTGCATCCTCCCTCCCAGAGCAGGGCCCCTACCCAGGCACAAATGGGCACTTCGTTGATGATGTCACAGGCTGGTATAGTCTGTACAATTTTTACACCTATAAGATGACATATTCCGAAGCCCTTCACACCCGTCGGGCTTATCTCTATACGCCGATACAGTCTGTTCCCTTCCCAGCTCTGATGCCGCAGAGCCTTGCCTGTGTCCCTGTTCCCGTTCTCCCCCTAACCAACATTCGACATTCATGGGGCCTCATCTGGAGGACTGTGTCCAGTTTTGGGCCCAACACGGTAAGAAGGATGTGGAAAAATTGGAAAGCATCCTGCGGGGGGCAACAAAAATGGTTAGGAGACTGGAACACATGACTTCTGAGGAGAGGCTGAGGGAAGTGGGATTGTTTAGTCTGCAGAAGAGAAGAATGAGGGGGGATTTCATAGCAGCCTTCAACTACCTGAAGGGGAGTTCCAAAGAGGATGGATCTAGACTGTTCTCAGTGGTAGCAGATGACAGAACAAAGAGTAATGATTTCAAGTTGCAATGGGGGAGTTTTAGGTTGGATATTAGGAAACACTATTTCACTAGGAGAGTGGTGAAGCCCTGGGATGGGTTCCCTAGGGAGGTGGTGGAATCTCCTTCCTTAGAGGTTTTTAAGGTCAGGCTTGACAAAGCCCTGGCTGGGATGATTTAGTTGGGGATTGGTCCTGCTTTGAGCAGGGGTGGGACTAGATGACCTCCTGAGGTCCCTTCCAACCCTGATATTCTATAATTCCAATTTCCTTCCCCCCTCCACTTTGACCCCATTTATAGAGTAATATTCTCAGCTATACCTTAACCAATCATTGTGCTGAAATTTAACTAACCAATTCTAACATATTGTGACATAATTCTCTACCCAGGCGTCGGCCACTTTTCAGAAGTGGTGTCCTGAGTCTTCATTTATTCACTCTCTAATTTAAGATTGCATGTGCCAATAATACATTTTAACGTTTTTAGAAAGTCTCTTTCTATAAGTCTATAATACATAATTAAACTATTGTATGTAAAGTCAGTAAGGTTTTTAAAATGTTTAAGAAGCTTCATTTACAATTAAATGTAAAATGCAGAGCCTTCTGGACCGGTGGCCAGGACCTGGGCAGTGTGAGTGCCACTGAAAATCAGCTCGTGTGCCGCCATAGGTTGCCTGCTCCTGCTCTAACCAATTATAACCCAGTACCCTAATTAACTTACACCTGGCAACATTAATTATACAGGAGAGAGAAACAATTAGAGAACCAGACTGATTAACAATGTAGAAGTGGTGGCCATAAAGATAAAGCAATACAGAAATGAGGGTTTCACAACCACAACCATTGATAAGTGATTTCTTCCTAGACACAATGCTATCAAATTAAGGTTTCTTTAACCATCTTAAGCTCCGGACAGGATTGTCTTCCTAACAGCCCAATAGCACCTTATTTCAGTGTGACTGGTTTGGGATGTGAGGATGTGACTCTTCACTTCCCAGCTTATGGCTGCCCCTGCTGCTTAGCCAAAGGCCTTAGCCTAAGAACAAGGCCTCAGACTATCCTAGTGAGAGAAGGCCCAGACACAGGCAGACTGTGATTTTGATTCTTTGTTTTCACACTCCTGTAACTAGCTAAGTGATAAAAATACACCTAAGTTCTTAAAATATAGGCTTTGCAGGCAGGCCTGAATATCGCCATTCTAACAGAGGGTTCTACCCCTTCCCCCATGCTGTGTCTGTCTTGTGTATTTAGACTGTAAATTCTTCAGAGCATGGGCCATCTACTATTCTGCATTTGTACTGTGCCTAGCACAACGGAGACACACGGTTAGTTGGTCCTTAGGCACTCAGGTTATGCATATGATTAATAATAATTCTCCTGCCACTTGGAGCCAAGGAAGCTGGTCTTGGGATGTTACTGCTTAAAAATGATCTGAGCTTAAAACCATGGACTATTCTTTGTGACAAGTATCCCACAAATTCCACTGACCTTCCTGGTTTTCTTTGCCTGGCATAGGGTTTCTAAATTCCAAACCTGATGTGGTCTCAGAGCTGGAACCAGGGGAAGAGCCGTGGGTCCCGGACCTCCAGGGTTCTGAGAAAGAAGTGCTCCCGAGAGCTGCCTGCAGAGGTGAGGACTTGGATAAAGCAAGTCAAAAACTGTCCGTGAATACAGGAAACATTTGGGATGCCCTACAAAGACCCTGTGAGCTCTCCAAGTTCAGGATTGTTCCCTGCAGATGTGGAATAATTAGGCAGATGTCACTCATGGCTTCCCACCTATCCTAACAACTGTCAGCAGATCCCTACCTGATCCCACTTTCCCCTGCATGTTCTGGTGAAATGCAGACCAAAACTGATCCCTTCCTCTCTCCTCTGGGGAAAATCAGCTCCTGATAGGTTTGATCTCTCCTGCACATATTTTGGTTTGTTCATCCCTTTTTAAATTCCTGTCTCTGAGATTTCCTTTCTCTCAGGCACAGGGAGTGACCTATGCCTGGATTCTCTGTCTCCCATCAGGTGATAGGATGGTGCGTGAGAATGAGGAGCAGAAACCCCAGCAGGAAGATGCTGAGCAAGGAGAACCACATGAGACATTATCAGGAAGACCGAAAGGGAATGTTTCCAGGAGTTGTGCACTCCGAGAAAAAGTAAAAACCTCTGAGACTCAGCAGAGGCCAGAGGAGAACTTCAGTAGCATCTCAGACCTTATTACACATGAGAGAATCAACTTGGAAGAGACACACTACACATGCCACGAGTGCGGGGAAAGCTTCAGTCAGCACTCTAACCTTATCACACATCAGAGAATCCACACAGGAGAGACGCCCTACACGTGCTCTCAGTGTGGGAAAAGCTTCAGTCATCGCTCTTCCCTTATCACACATCAGAGAACCCACACTGGGGAGGTGCCCTACACGTGCTCTGAGTGCGGGAAAAGCTTCAGTCGTCGCTATTCCCTTATCACACATCAGAGAACCCACACTGGCGAGATGCCCTACACGTGCTCTGAGTGCGGGAAAAGCTTCAATCGGCGCTCATACCTTATCACACATCAGAGACTCCACACAGGAGAGAAGCCCTACACATGCGCTGAGTGCGGGAAAAGCTGCAGTCACCGCTCAAACCTTATGAGACATCAGAGAATCCACACAGGAGAGACGCCCTACACATGCTCTGAGTGCGGGAAAAGCTTCAATCGGCGCTCAGACCTTATCACACATCAGAGAATCCACACTGGGGAGATGCCCTACACATGCTCTGAGTGCGGGAAAAGCTTCAGTCATCGCTCTTGCCTTATCACACATCAGAGAACCCACACTGGGGAGATGCCCTACACGTGCTCTGAGTGCGGGAAAAGCTTCAGTCGTCGCTATTCCCTTATCAGACATCAGAGAACCCACACTGGGGAGATGCCCTACACGTGCTCTGAGTGCGGGAAAAGCTTCAATCGGCGCTCATACCTTATCACACATCAGAGAATCCACACAGGAGAGACGCCCTACACATGCGCTGAGTGCGGAAAAAGCTTCAGTCTGCGCACAAACCTTATCACACATCAGACAATCCACACAGGGGAGAAGCCCTACACATGCGCTGAGTGTGGAAAAAGCTTCAATCGGCGCTCACACCTTATCACGCATCAGAGAATCCACACAGGGGAGAAGCCCTACACATGCGCTGAGTGCGGAAAAAGCTTCAATCGGCGCTCACACCTTATCACGCATCAGAGAGTCCACACAGGGGAGAAGCCCTACACATGTTCCGAGTGCGGTAAAAGCTTCAGTCAGTGCTCAATCCTTATCACACATCAGAGAATCCACACAGGAGAGAAGCCCTACACATGCTCTGAGTGCGGGAAAAACTTCAGTCACCACTCTGCCTTTATCACACATCAGAGAATCCACACTGGGGAGACACCCTACACATGCTCTGAGTGCGGGAAAAGCTTCAGTCACCGCTCTTCCCTTATCACACATCAGAAAATCCACACCGGGGAGATGCCCTACACATGCTGTGAGTGCGGGAAAAGCTTCCATCAGCGCTCAAACCTTATTACACATCAGAGAATCCACACATGAGATCCCCTACACATGCCCTGAGTGCGGGTAAAGTTTCACTGAGCACTCAGACTTTGTTAGATATCGTAGAATCCACAGTGGAGAGAGACCCTACACATGCTCTGCATTTGGGAAAAGCTTCAATCAGATGTCATTCCCTATTAGAGATCAGAAAATCCAAATGGGAGAGAACTGTAAGAAATGCCTTTATTAGGGCTTCCCAAAGATTTGTTTTAAAAAAAATCACATTTGCTAATTCCAATATAGTGAACTTTGCACCATCTTCACTGTGGTCTCTCAGCTCTGCCGGATGAGTTGCCTGCTTCTGCCTTTTGCAGCTCACCCTTCTTTGGGGTCAGTCCTGTGATCTTTTCTATCAGCTCCTTTCCTTTTGACTTGTAGGAGCGTGTGTCCCTCCAGCCAGGAATTTCATCAGCTCCAGGTGCGGGAGAGAGGGGTGATGCTAACAAGCTACACTGGGGCAAAAGTTACCTGTGCCTTACATCCACTAGGACTGTACATGGAATTGGGTGCTCAAGTTAGTGATTTTGGTGTAAAAAGACAATTATAGTTGTAGAGCAGAAGCAGCCCAGGGAGTGAACCTAACGGACAATGATCAAGTGATCTCTCTCCTGCCATCCATCTCCACTCTCTGACAAACAGAGGCTAGGGACACCATTCCTTACCCATCCTGGCTAATAGCCATTAATGGACTAAACTTCCATGAATTTATCCAGTTTTCTTTTAAACCCTGTTATAGTCCTAGCCTTCACAACCTCTTCAGGCAAGGAGTTCCACAAGTTGACTGTGCACTGTGTGAAGAAAAACTTCCTTTTATTTGTTTTAAACCTGCTGCCTATTAATTTCATTTGGTAGCCCCTAGTTCTTGTATTATGGGAGTAAGTAAATAACTTTTCCTTATCTACTTTGTCAACATCACTCATGATTTTATATACCTCTATCACAGGCCTGCACAACATGCGGTGCGCGGAGCCTCACTGTGTGGCCCGCCGGGAGATTCTAAATCTTCCTCCCCCCCCCGTCCCCCGGCGCTCTGCGAGCAGTCCAGAGCCCTTTGAATCCCAGCCGCGGCAGGGAATCAAAGGACTCTGGGCTGCCTGCAGGAGCAAGGAGCCCAGAGCCTTTTAAATCTCAGCGGGGCCCGGGATTCAAAGGGCTCTGCGCTGCCCGCTGTGGCTGGGAGCCCAGGGCTCTTTAAATTCCAGCTGTGGCCAGGAATCAGAGGGCTCTGCGCAGCCGGCAGCCACAGGGAGCCCAGAGCCTTTTAAATCCCAGCCGCGGCCGGGAATCAGAGGGCTCTGGGCTGCCGGCAGCCGCAGGGAGCCCAGAGCCCTTTAAATCCCAGCCACGGCCAGGAGTCAGAGGGCTCAGGTCTCCCCGTGGCTGCCAGCAGCCCAGAGCCCTTTGAATTCCAGCCCCTGGCCGCTGATTGCCCCCTCCCCAGACCCCTGCCCCAATTGCCCCCCAGGACCCACACCCCCTATCTAAGCACCACTGGTCCTTGTCCCCTGATTACCCCCTCCCGAGACCCTTGCCCCATCTAAGCCTCCCTTCTCCTTGTCCCCAACTGCCCCCTCCTGAGACCCCACCCCCTACCTGTCCCCTGATAAACCTCCTGGATTCCCATGCCTATCCTATTGCTGCCTGTCCCCTGACTGCCGCTCCGAACCTCTGCCCCATCCAACCCCCCCGGCTCCTTGTCCCTTGACTGCCCCCCCCCCCGGAACCCCCTACCCCTTCTCCAAACCCCGCTTACTGTGCCACTCAGACCAGCGTGTCTGGCTCCGTGCAGCTCCAGACAGTTGCTGCCGTGCTCCCCAATGGAGCCCCCCCCCAGCACCTGCTTTCCAGATTTGAACACCTCAAAATTCAGGAGTGCTCAAGCTCGGTTTGGGCAGCTGTTACTTCATTTCTCCCAAATCAAATATACTGATCCACTGTAACTTGCTGTAGAAAAAGTAGGATAAAATTGAGCAAGAAATGCTTATTAGGACTGGAATTGCTACTTTCAACAGCCATTGCCTTTTTGTTTGTTTAAAAGGAAGACAGTGATATTGCATTGGCAAATTGCCCATAGAAAGAAAGAGTGGAACAAAAGAATAATAAAGGCACCTCAACTTTTCCTCATTTATGGAGGACAGTCTTATAATATGCACCCAGATATCCTCCAATCACACAAGCTGAAAATTGTTCCACTTTACTGCAGCTCTGTAACCATATGGGAACCAGACCTGTCTGTGTTCTGTGCACATCCAAAATTCCTGCTGAATGACCTGCCCTGGGAGCGAGTTACCAGTGACCCAGGGCTGGGGCAGCAGGAGGGTACGGGGTGAGCCCAGGGCTGGGAAGGGGGACAGCCACAATTTTTTTTGCTTTGGGCAGCAAAAAACCTAGAGCCGGCCCTGCTGGGTTCCCCCAGCCGCCGGAGCCCCGAGCCCTTTAATTTGACCCTGAGGGCTCCCAGCCACCTCTTTAGCTGGGAGCCCCTGGTTGATTTAAAATAAAGCATCAGCTCCCCACCCCAACCTTCCTTTTTGGCCCACAGCTGTTTTGGTGGGGCGGCGCTGGGGAAGGAGGGTTTGTTTCCGCAGGGCTGGGCGGCGCTGGGGAAGGAGGGTTTGTTTCCGCAGGGCTGGGAGGTTTCGGCCCTCAGCTGTTTTCTTTGGAGGAATGTGGCCCTCGCCGCTTTACGAGTTGTGCAGGCTGATTTATTGTCTCTCTGTTCTCTCCTTCTTCTCCCCCCAATTCCTCGTCTCCAGTGTCTCTGCCTTTCTACTCTTGCTCCCTCTCCCCTGCCCTTTCCAGGAACTCTCACTCTGCAGCATTCAGGACAAGCCAGAGCTCCCATGTTCTGCACATGAGCCTGTGTCAGAGGACGTGTGACCCCGTCAGAACCAGTCACCAGATCAATATGACCCTTTATGGGCGACTTCTCTGCCTGCTCTGCAATTTACATCTCCCCTCCCTCCCCCCCCCCCCGCAAACAGGGTGGGTACAGCTCTGACTGAGAGGCCTAACAGGAGAAATTTCAGCCCAAAGACAAATTTGTGTGAAATGCTGAGAAGTGAAGAGCCCCCTTCCCCTCCCCCAAATCCCCAGAACTCTAGAGTCACCCCCATGGCACCAGCACAGGGAACCCAGTGAGATGGGGTTACAGAATACAAGGGGGAGGGAGCAGGGGAGAGAGCTGACAGGGACTCTCTCACTCTCCTCTCTTCTCTTTCCTTCCAGGAACTGCAGTCCCAGCAGGGAGGGGTTTGTCTCTTTATTAGGGATCCCTCTGTGTCACGGAGGCTGCAAAAGTCATAGATTCTGTGACTTCTGCAGTGGCCACTGTGGCTGACTCCGTGGCTGCCCCAGCAGCTGGCCTGGGGCCAGCTTGAGCAGTGGTTCCAAGGGTGGCAGGTGCAGCCACAGCTCTGTGGCTCCTGGCACCTGTCCCGCGGTGGCCAGAGCAGGGCTGGCCTCTGGGGCTCCCCTCACCTGGCAGCATCTGGAGGGGCAGTGGGTCCCTGGGGCTTCTCCCCCAGTACGTGGTGCCACAGGCCCCCCGGACTCCCTGTGCCCACAGCTGGTGCCACAGACCCCCTGGGCCTCCCTCCCCAAGATTCAATGAGGGGTATTTATGGTATAAGTCATGGCCGGGTCATGGGCAATGAGCTTTTGGTTTTTGCCCGTGATCTGTCCATGACATTTACTAAAAATACCCGTGATTAAATCTTCGCCTTCCTCATTATCGATCAAATAAATCGAAACGCCTCCACCTGCAAATGGATTTAGTCCAGGATCCTCAGAGTCAGCAGCTGTTACGCCCCCACAGAGCTCTCTGGTCAGGTGTCCTAGCGCTGGAAGCCTCCTGTTTAGATCCTAAAATAGTGTTTTTGCACCAGGGAGGCTGAAATTTTGGACCGGACATTGTAGCTCCACTGTTATTTTACTGAATTGCTTCAAAACAGCAAGTCAAGAAAGTCTCCTAAGTGCCAGGCTCTCTGCCATGAAAACAGCTGCCCCTGCTCTGCAGGGGTCTGTGCGCTTCACACAGCACCGTACACACCTGCTCCGCACTGAAGGGGGGTCAGATAGCGACAGGGCTGGTAACACAAATACTTCAGACTATTAACTCCAGGTCCCTTCCTTTCTTTAACCCAGGATGTGCCAGTCAACTGGTAACCATGGTGTTATCTTCACCTTAAAATACCTCTCAGGACATTTTCAGCGAGACCTCCACCTCCTGCCCTCCCTGCAGCCAGCCCTTGTCTCCAGCCAGCCCCGCACGCCCCGGCTCCAGCCAACCCCTGCTGCACCCCCCTGCCCTGCCTGCAGCCAGCCCTGCACCCCATGCCCTGTCTGCAACCAGCCCCGCACCCCATGCCCGGCCCTTTGCCAGCCCCTGCGTCCAGCCAGCCCCGCACGCCCCGGCTCCAGCCAACCCCTGCTGCACCTCCCTGCCCTGCCTACAGCCAGCCCCGCACCCCTTGCCCTGCCCGCAGCCAGCCCCTGCCTGCGGCCAGCCCCGCACTCCCTGCCCTGCCCACAGCCAGCCCCTACCTGCAGCCAGCCCCATAGCCACTGGTGCCCTGCAGTTCCCAGGGCAGTAACCCTGCACACCTGCTTCAATGAGGAGGGCAGGGAGCAGCTGGGACCCACACATGTGCACACCCTAGGGTGACCAGACAGCAAGTGTGAAAGGACAGGGAGTGGGGGGTAATAGGATCCTAGATAAGAAAAAGACCCCAAAATTGGGACATCTGGTCACCCTAGCACCCCCCCAGGACTCCTGGGTTCCATTGCTGGGTTTCCTATTGGTTCCACTGCTGGTTGTTTTCCTTTTCCTGGGGGACTCTGGGCAAGTTGCTCCCCCCTCTAGGGCTCTGTCCCCAGCAGGCAAATGGGGATTTCGTACCTTCCTGCTAGTGGAAAGTGCTGGGAGAATCCCCCAGCCACAGCTGCTCTGACAGCGCTAAGCAGCATCTGACCATTCAAGGTCGGAGCGCACGGCCCAGGAGGAGGAGTGTCTGGCTCTGGGGTTTCACGTCAGCCCAGTCTAAAGAGAGGGGCCCAGCCATGGGGTTTGGCTCAGGAAGACCAAGTCTCCAATTTGTTACGGGTGTTTTGAATTCCAGTCCTGAGCTCCAAAGTGCTTGGTGTCAGTTGCACATTTTAGAAGCTGCTCTCCACTCCATCTTCCAAATCATTCATGAAACTATTGACTAGTACCGGACCCCGGACTGATCCCTGCTGGACCCACTAGGTGCCCCCTCTCTGTCGGACAGCCAAACCTGGAGAAGGGCCCCTGGAGTCTGGGCTTTCAACCAGCTCTGCACCCACATGACACTGATTGCAGATGGACGACATTTCCCTTGTTTGCTTGTGAGAATGTCCTGTGGGACTGTGTCAAAAGCTTTAGTAACCCAGAGATAGATCCCATCTACTGTTTATCCACCTCCACTAGGCCCGGAACCCTGCCAAAGAAGGAAAGAGGCTGGGTTTGGGATGATTTGTTCTTGACAAATCCATGCTCACTCGTCCTAAGAACCAAATTATCCTGTACGTGCTGCTGACAAACTGATTGTTTAAGAATGTATTGCAGTATCTCTCCAGCTATGGAAGTGAGTCTGGCTAGTCTGCAAGTCCCAGGGGGTCTCTTTGTTCCCCTTTCAAAGATAGGTCCTGTCTTGTTCATGGATGAGAAGATGTTCTTTTTCAGGGATCTCAGACGAGAACTGGGGCACAACACCTTGTTTGTTAAGGCCACAAAAATGGAGGCAGGAACCTCTTCTCTCCTGCTGGCAAAGAACCCCAGGTACCGAAAAGACAGAGACTCACATCCCTGAATGGGCTTTAAGAAAGGCAGTGGGTAAAAAGTTTGGCCCCGACCATTTCTTGTTTCCGCAGACTAGACATTTTAGCAAACTTTAGAATTCCTTGTTGCTAAACACCGTGAAACTCCCCTTTCTCCTTCACAGAGGGCTTTAACGTCCCTTCTCTCACTCAGGCTCATGACTGCCCAGAGCTCGAGAATTGTCCCTGTTACCATTGGACAGATGGGGAGGAGCCTGAGGCACAGAGAATGGAAGTGGCCTACCCAAGGGCCTACACAGCAAGGCAGTGGCAGAGCCAGAAAGAGAAGCCACCAGTTCCGACTCCTGTTCTAACAAACAGCAAACCCCCAGAGGCAGGGATGGAGCCCAGAAATCGAGATGGTGGGAAATTTCATTGAAACCATTTCTGTCAGAAAATCCCATTCAGACTAAACCAGTTTGTTTCTCGAAATCATAACAAGTGGGATGAAAGTTCTTTGCAAAAATATTTTGTTGCAAAACAAAAGCATCTCCTGTTTGTCACAGTGCGTTAAATTGTCTCGTCGCACACAAAGAGGAGACACTTCGATCTCAAACATTAGATAAGATGCTTCAGTCTGAGCTAAGTCGTTGCTGCTCTTAACAATTTCAAAATAAAAAAAAAACAAATCAAATAGACTATTTCAGCTACTCTATTATGTCATAATCTGCTCTGAGTAAACGTGATAGGACACCTCATATTATGCACTACTCCTAGTGACACTCTCCAATGGATCCCCATCCTCCACCCCCCGTGAGGTAGGTAGGAGCGGATCATTATTATCCCTCCTTGAAAGAGGGAGAAGCTACATGTGAGAAAGAAGAATTGACTTGTCTGAGGTCACACAGCCAGTCAGTGGCAGAGTTGGGAATAGGACCCAAGAGCTCTGATTTTCAAACTAACCATCGGATCTTGAATTTCAGACATTGATTGACCTGAATAAAGTGCTCTCAGATGAGCTCCAGACCAACAACAGTGCACAGGAATTATTCAGCAAGTATTTGAGGAGAACTGCAATGTTAGAGAGAATCATGAACTGCTCAGAGACCATTAATGTAGAGAAGCAGCAAAATTCGTCAAACATAGAACTGGTTCTGACTTATTTCCTTGGTCTTGAAAGAGAACAACAAGGACCTGAGTCTCCTCCCTGTCAATAACCCCCTGCTCAGCCAATCAGGGTAGAGACTGAGGAAGGGAGGCGGAGGGTTCTCACCAGAGAGCCCAAAGGATGGCCCAGGTCACTGGTGGGGATCAAATAAAATTCAGAATAAAATTCGGCCTCCTTAAGCTCATGTTTTCCATGCCTAGAATTCACCTGTCATCAGATGGATCAGACTGAACAGGTTTCAAACCTCCAGGAGGCTCTTACCTTCCAAACAGGGACGGCTGTTTTCTAGTAAAAACACTAAAAGGGAAGGAGAAAACTCGAAAGAGGTTCCTCCTGGCGCTCACGTCCGGGAACCCGAATACTCTCTCAGTCCTCAAAGAGAGACCTGGAGAAGGAGACTTGCTGAAGCAAAGCCACAGGGGTCTCTGAGGTTTCCCTGGCCCCTCGCCCCTGTCCTGCCTGGCTGATGTCAGCATCTCTCTGTGAGGTCACCACCTCTCCACCACCTTTGACCAATAGTCTCAGGTCCTGCCAAAGGCCTTTGTGATGTCACTGCCACACCCCTCCCTTGCTGGGCCAATGTCCTGCCCCTGGCCAGGCACTTTGGAGGTTTGAGCTACTCCCTGGGGATCACCCCACTCAAGGAGCGTTCGTTCTAGGCAGAACTGACACCAACTTGTCTGGCTGGGGTGTTCCCTGGAAGCAGAGCACAAGTTTGAAATACGGGCAGCATAGAGCCTACAATCATAACGTCAACTACAAAAATGATACACATCTGGAGATGGCATCATTATAATCAGCCAATCAGAACCTCTCCATAGACCCCTTACACGACAACCTTTCTACAATATTGGCTGCAAATATAGAACAGTGGTCGCAACAGTGATCTATACAGTTATAGATTATGTCAATAACGTCACAGGAGGTGACACGGCATCAGTGAGACTGATACTGGAATAGCCTCCAGTTTTGGTGTCCTCATGTGAAAAAGATGTTGTGAAATTAGAGTTTGGGGCAGCAAAGAGCCACCAAATGTCCTGAGGGCTGGAGAAAAATGCCTTCTAGTGAGCTACTGAAAGAGCTCAACCTGTTTAGCTGATCAAAAGAAGATTGAAAGGTGACTTCATTGAACTGCTGAAGTGCCTTAATGGAGAGAAAAGATTGGGTATTAAAGGGCTCTTTAATCTAGCAGAGAAAGGCATAACAAGACCCAATGGCTGGAAGGTGAAAAGAGACAAATTCATATTACAAATAAGGCACAAATATTCAACAGCGAGGATGATTCACCACAGGAACAAGCTACCAAGGAAAGTGGTGGATTCGCCATCTCCTGATGTCATTTCATGAAGACTAGATGCCTTTCTGGAATGTGTTTGCCCCAAAAGTAGCTCTTGTGTCCTACAGGAGGCCTGTGATATGCAGGGGGTCAGATTAGATGCTCTAATGGTCTCTTCTGGCCATGAATTCGACTAATTTCTGACAAACTGAGTGTAGCATTGGGAGCAGCGTCTGATGTTTCCCTGTCTAGCCGGCTTGCTGCCTAGAACGAACGCTCCTTGAGTGGGGTGATCCACAGGGAGTAGCTCAAACCTGCAAAGTGCCTGGCCAGGGCAGGACATTGGCACAGCAAGGGAGGGGTGTGGCAGTGACATCACAAAGGCCTTTTGCAGGACCTCAGCCTATTGGTCCAAGGTGGTGGGGAGGTGGTGACTTCACAGAGAGATGCTGACATCAGCCAGGCAGGACAGGGGCGAGGGGCCAGGGAAACCTCAGAGACCCCTGTGGCTTTGCTGCAGCAAGTCTCCTTCTCCAGGTCTCTCTTTGGGGACTGAGGGAGTATTCGGGTTCACGGACGTGAGCGCCAGGAGGAACCTCTTTCGAGTTTTCTCCTTCCCTTGTAGTGATTTTACTAGAAAACAGCCGTCCCTGTTTAGAAGGTAAGAGCCTCCTGGAGGTGTGAAACCTGTTCAGTCTGATCCATCTGGTGAGAGTTGAATTCTAGGCATGGAAAACACGAGCTTAAGGAGGCAGAATTTTATTCTGCACCTGGGATCTTGTCCCTTAGAATCACTGGGGTCATTGGGGTTTGTCCTTTTTGTTTCCCCTTTTCCTCCCTCCCTCCTTTCTCTTCGTCTCTTGCTTCTTTTGTCCTTTTTCCTGTTCCCCTCCCAACAGCAGGAGAGGGGTGTGTGTGTGTGGGGGGGGGGGGAGTGCTCTGCAGCTCCCACTGTGGGAGGTCCACACAAAAATGTGGGGCTGAAATAGTGCTCGGGCAGTGATCCCCACCCGTGACCTGGGCCATCCTTTGGGCTCTCTGGTGAGAACCCTCAGCCTCCCGTCCTCAGTCTCTACCCTGATGGGCTGAGCAGGGGGTTATTGACAGGGAGGAGACTCAGATCCTTGTTGGTCTCTTTTAAGACCAAGGAAATAAGTCAGAACCAGTTCTGTGTTTGATGGATTTTGCTGCTTCTCTGCATTAATGGTCTCTGAGCAGTTCATGATTCTCTCTAACATTGCAGTTCTCCTCAAATACTTGCTGAATAATTCCTGTGCACTGTTGGTCTGGAGCTCATCTGAGAGCACTTTACTCAGGTCATTCAATGTCTGAAATTCAAGATCCGATGGATAGTTTGAAAATCAGGGCTCTTGGGTCCTGTTCCCAACTCTGCCACTGACTGGCTGTGTGACCTCAGACAACTCAATTCTCCTTTCTCAGCCTTAGCTTCTCCCTCTTTCGAGTAGGGATAATAATGATCCGCTCCTACCTACCTCACCGTGCGTGGAGGCAGGGCTGGCTCTAGTTTTTTTGCCACCCAAAGGAAAAAAAAATTTAGCTGCTCCCACCCACACCCTCCTGCTGCCCAACCCCTGGGCTCCCCCCCCCCATTTGAACCCTCTGCTGTCCCCGCTCTGGGCCTCCCCCCACCCACAGCCCCCTGCCACCCTAGCCCTGGGCTCTGCCCCCCTGACCTGCACCCTCCTGCCATGGGCTCTCCCCCCCCCACACACCCCATGTTGCCCCAGCTCTGTGCTCCCCCCTCCCCACTAGTGCTCCCCCACCCACACACCCTCTGCTGCCCCAGCCCTGGGCTCCCCCTCCCCCACCTGTACCCTATGGGTGGCGCAATTTTATATTTTTGCATTGGGTGCAAAAATAGCTAATTACGGCTCTGGGACCCCAAATTGCGCTAGGTGCTGTACACACCCAGGCCAAGACTGGGACACCCAGGGGGTTCCCCTCAATTTCCCTGAGCCTCTGCTGCCCAACTGCTTCTGACTCCATCTGGATCACCCCCCCCCCTGCAAAAAACCCACCTGTCCAAACAGTCCTTCTTTCCCTGCCCCCTAATTCCGCTTTCACACCCTGGGACCATCTCCTGTCTTTGTGCCTCCCCCCAGGTGAGCAGAGATGGAGGCAACTTCAGCCACTGGAGCCAGCCCCAGCGAGCGCTGCAGCCTGCCCGGGGGGGTGTTTGCAGACACAGGAAGGGAGCAGCTGGGAGCGGTGGGTGCTGGGAAGAAGGAGGCAGGAGAACAAATCCCAGCGGTGGGGGGCAGCTCCTGGAGGCGGGGCTCTGGCACAGCCCGGGGGCGGGGCAGCTCCTGGGGGCGGGGCTCTGGCACAGCCCGGGGGTGGGGCAGCTCCTGGGGGGCGGGGCTCTGGCACAGCCCGGGGGGGGGGCAGCTCCTGGGGGGCGGGGCTCTGGCACAGCCCGGGGGTGGGGCAGCTCCTGGAGGCGGGGCTCTGGCACAGCCCGGGGGCGGGGCAGCTCCTGGGGGCGGGGCTCTGGGACAGCCCGGGGGGGGGGACGCTCCTGGGGGGGGGGCGATGGACAGCCCGGGGCGGGGCAGCACCTGGGGGCGGGGCTCTGGCACAGCCCGGGGGCGGGGTGGCTCCTGGGGGCGGGGCTCTGGCACAGCCCGGGGGCGGGGTGGCTCCTGGGGGCGGGGCTCTGGCACAGTCTGGGGGCGGGGTGGCTCCTGTGGGCGGGGCTCTGGCACAGCCTGGGGGCGGGGCTCTGGTGCAGAGCGGGGGCGGGGCAGCTCCAGGGGGCGGGGCTCTGACACAGCCCGGGGGTGGGGCAGCTGCTGGGGGCGGGGCTCTGGCACAGCCCGGGGGCGGGGCAGCTCCTGGGGGCGGGGCTCTGGCACATTGTGATGCAGGAGCCCGGGCTCAGCAGCTGCTCCCTGGTGGTCACGTGCTGCCAGCAGCGCTGGAGCCGCCCGGGCCGGAGCGGAGCCGCTGTTCTCAGCTGCAGCAGGAGCTGCCCCCTGCCCCGCTGGGCTCCAGGTGGGGACAGAGCCTGGGGCCCGGGGCTCCCCTGGGTGCGGCTGGCGGGGCGGGAGGGGAGAGGCCGGAGCTGCAGGCGGGGAAGGGCGGGGGGGCAGGCGGGGGGTTGATCGGTCTCTGGGCACCAGGGGAGTCCCGGGGCAGAGTGTGTGTGTGAGTGTCCCGGGCCCAGGCGTGCGCATGGGGGGAGCCCCGGCACCCCAATGCCCTGAGCCCCGGCTGGGGAGGCTGCTCCCCCCCTCCCATGGGGGCTCCGGGGGGGGGGGAAAGGCTGCGGCGGCTGCAGGCGGGTGCTCAGCCCCCCGGGACTGACCCGCTGCCGGCAGCTTGTGGCGCCTCCTCCGCTGAGCTTTTCCCCGGGACGGCCTGGGCGCAGCTGCGATCAGCTGTTTGCTGGGCAGGCTCCGCTCCGCTGCTCCCCCCCCCCGCTCCTGGGGGGCTGAGTGAGCCCCCCCCAAACAGCCCCAGGGGTCGGTGTGGGGGGGCAGGGCCAGCAACAGCAGAGCCCCCCCCCCCGCTCCCCTGGGGCTGCCCCGTCCCGCTCGGGCTGGGGGCTCTGCCAGGGCCCCCGCGTGAGTCGCTGCTCCCTGCCCGCCAGGCTCAGCTCCGGCCACAGCAGCGGCGGGTGCCCCGGGGAGCCCAGCTGGGCTGGGGCTGGGGCTGGGGGAGGTTGGGGGGAGGAGAAGCTCCAGATGCCGGCAGAAGCCGCGGGGGGGAGGAGAAGCCCCGGGCCCCTGCAGGAGCTGCAGTGGGGGGGGGTGATGGAGGGGGCGAGGAGCCACCCTGGGGCAGGCAGGAGAACCCCGGACCGTGGCAGAAGATGTGGGGCTGAAGTCCCCGGCTCGGGAGCCCCAGCCACCTTAGTGGCAGAAGTTGCAGGGCTGAAGCCCTGACCCCCCTCTGTGTGGAGCTGGCCTGAGCCCCTCTCGCTCCCATCCCCCCTGTGGAGCTGGCTCCCACTCTCTGGCTGTGGAGAAATTCAGCCCCAATCTCCCCGTGTTGGTATCTCCATTTCCCCCCCCCTCCCCCCATCACCCAGCCATGGATGGATTTAGCCCAGGAGGCAGGGTCAGTGTTGGCCCCATTGGGCAGGTGGGATCTAGGGCACAACGAGGTGAAGTGACTTTCCCAAGGCTGAGCAGGGAGTCTGTGGCAGAGCAGAGACTCAAACCCAGAACACCTGAGCCTGAGTCCTGTGCCTTAACCACTAGGCAACCTTCCCCCCGAAGGAGAGGGAACCTCCTCTGCCACTTTGAGTGTGTGGGTGGGAGCAGGCACTAGACAGAGCTGCCAGGAGGTGGGGAGGGGGGTTGGGGGTGATTAGGGGTTGGGGGGTCTCTGGAGGGGGCGGTCAGGGGAGAAGGAACGGGGGGGGTTGGATGGGTTGAGGGGGGTTGAGGGTTCGGGGGGTGCCTAGTGGAGGGTGGTGGGGGGTCGAGACAAGCAGGGAGCAGAGGGAGTTGGATGGGTCGGGAGTTCTGGGGGTCCTGTCAGGGGGTGGGGAGCAGTTGGATGGGGCGTGGGAGTCCGGGGGTCTGTCTGGGGGCAGGGGTGTGGATAAGGGTCAGGAGGACAGGTAGGGGGTAGGGTCCTAGGGAGGCAGTTACAGTGGGGGGGTCTCAGGAGAGGGCAGTCAGGGGACAAGGAGCAGGGGGGGTTGGGGATTCTGAGGGGGGCAGGAAGTGGGAGGCAGTGGATGGGGTGGGGCTAGGGCGGGGCTCCCTGGGTGCACACCCTAATGAAATGTGCCACACACGCCTATGGTCACAGGGGTGAGCTACTCGCATCCTTTTCCTGTTTGTGCCTTTTCTTTCCATCTCAAAACCTGAGAACAATTCTCCCTGGTTCTTCCCCTTCTCTCTCCCCTCCCCACATGTGGCTAGAAAATCCAAGGAGATTCCCTCATTTTCCCTAAAATTATTGACCCTCTCTAGTCTCTCATTTTCCCTATTTTCTCCATAATTCTTAAATTCTCCTCAGCTTTGGGATGTGAACCCAGCCCGTTTATCTGCAGCAATTTGTCCTTGGGTAGGTGGGAATTTGCTGTCCTGTGTCACTCCCCCAGCGTGGGTGGTGGTTAGTAGGTGCTGGCTGGGGGAGCCTGCAGACGCGGCTGCCTCTGGGGGGGAGATGTGGGGGCCGATCTCTGCCAGCGACAGGACATGGCCGCACAGGAGGGGAAGGGAGGAGCCAGTGTCCCTATGGGGCCTGCCCAGCCCCTTTGGTTCTGCTCCTTTCCAGCATTTTGTTCAGAGACTTTATTCCTGAGGAGGCTGAAAAATCTCCCTGTGGGCTTAGCCTGGCAGGAGGGGCCAGGTCTCCCCTGCAATAAAGAGATGGAGCATGTTCCCAGCATGGCAGAGCCTAGGCTGTGTCTCTGCAGGGAAAGATCCTGGGGGAATCGTGATGTGACATGAACTAAAGCCTGTTCTGAAACCCCCACAACTGCCCTTCTCGCCCTGCCAGGCTGCAGGGTGTCGTCCATGTTTCGCTCCAGCTCATCCCATCCTCCCATGGGACAGGGAAGGGAAACGGCTGCAGTGGAGCCAGCTCAGTTAGGGGTTATGGCGGGGGGGGGAGGTCCTGGTGGGTTCCTGCTGGAGGGGAGGGACAGCAAACGCACCGGAGGTGGGAGGTTTGGACAGCCTGGTTTGGAGGTTGGAGTTTGCCAAAAAATTCACGGGGGGAGAATGGGAGGAGGCCAGGGTGTAGCAAACCTGTTGGGACTTGTTTAATATGCGGCTTCCATTCTAGGAACAGATCCACGGAGTTAGAAGGTGGAAATGCTCTAATTTGTGGGACAGGAAACAACCCCCCTCGGTGGGGCTAGGAAAATGGGCCAGACTCCCAGGGCTGGAGCCCGACCTGATTAACCAGCGGCTGCTGTGAGATGTGAGGGGCACCCACCAGGGAGGCTGGGGGGGGGTTCTTAACCTTTTTCTTTCTAAGGCCCCCAACGTGCTATAAAAACTCCACGGCCCTGCATGTGCCTGGTTCTCTGTGTATAAAAGCCAGGGCTGGCGTTAGGGGGCGGCAACCAGGGCAGTTGCCTGGGGCCCCATGTGACAGGCCCCCCCGCAAAGCTAATTGCTCAAGCTTTGGCTTCAGCCCCTGGTGGCAGGGCTCATGGCCCCAGGCTTCAGCCCCAGGCAGGGAGGTTTGGGCTTTCTGCCCTGGGCCCAAGCGAGTCGGACACGGGCCCGGCTTGGAGGCCCCCCTGAAACCTGCTCACAGCCCCCCAGAGATCCAGGGACCCCTAGCTGAGAACCACGGCCTTAGGGGATGTGCCCCTCCCCCATACCCAGCTCCAGGGCTGGCCTTAGAGAAAATGGTGCCCTGGGTGAACTTGTATTTTGGTGCCCCCCATCCTCCCTGGCCCTCACGGGCTCCCCACCATCATGTCCAGACCCTGGTGCCTCCCTCTAGGGCTTAGTTTGTATTGAAAGAGGCGCCAGACTCAGCCCTGGCACAAATTCAGCACTGGCAGGGCAGCCTCACAGCAGAGGCTGCTGGCCGAGCGCCCGGCTCTGAAGGCCATGCCACCGCCAGCAGCAGCGCAGAAGTGAGGGTGGCCTGGTGTGTGGTGTATTGTGCAGCCTTTTATTTTATGTAAAGTGCAGTTTGTAATGTGGCATTACACCCCCGCGGGGTCGGCTCTGGTGGCGACAGTTTCAAACTTAACAGAGTGAAAGTCGCCTCTGCTACTTGCTTCAAATGTACAGTCTCTAGGAACACACAAAGACCAAGGGTAGTGACCACACAGACATTCACAAGCACAAGGTCTAGTCAGTTTTACAAGTTTTATTAAAGTTACAGTTAAGGTTATGACGACCCAAGCGCACAGAAATTCTATAAAGACCTGTGCAAAAGTTACAACTCTAGTTCTACTCACATCCTGAACAACAGTATTAGGGTCTGATGTGTCTTTCATGGATTGATCATCAGTAGAGGGATGGTTCCTGCTGGAATTTCCCATAGGGAGCTCAATTTTCCTGCTCTGGGCACCCCCTTTATATAATGTGATTCTGATTATACCTCATTAGCATTGACACACAACCTGTGTCCTGTGGTTAAGGCACATTTGGAAACAGAGGGGCCTTTCCAGAATTTTTTTATTTAAAATTAATCTTCCGGCTAATTTTTCACCCTGTTCCCACTTGGTACCTCTTTTCCCATCATCTTAGGGCATCGGGTTATTACTCGGCCATTTACTTCTGTCAGCATTTCCTAGCTCCAAGGCCTAAAATAGTGAAGCTAAAATCTTGCAGGTCTCAGCCTACAGGCCTTGTGTTTCAGCCCTATTTACGTAGATACCTAATACATGATTATTCTCGCTACATACTGATCAATCGATTCTCTATTTAGCATATAGTGATTCTATATGACATAACGTGTTAGTTATTTATAACACCACACAATAAAGCACAATATGTTACTAACAGTGATAATGATAATTACGCCAGCCAGGCCAGGTGAGGTGTTTTAGAACTCGTTACTCAGAGAACTGTCTTTAAGCATAAGCCAGAAATAAAATGATGAAATGCACAGACCAGTTAAAAAACTAAACTACCAGCACTGTCATCCTGACCGAATGTGAGAGAATAAAATTACAGAGACTACATGTACTTTGTGCATTTTGACAGGAAGTAACAACAGTAACTGACGTGTCTGTGGTGGGATGAGTGTGGCGGGGGTGGGGAGGGTGAGACACACCCGCTGTCACTTCCAGCCCAGCGGCACTCACTAGTCCGAAGGCTCGTTCACACGGCAGCAGGGGCCAGCAGCCCCCACTCCTGACCCAGAGGCAGCAGCACAGGATCTTGTCCCCCCCACCTCAGCTCAGCAGAGACTGGGCACAGAGGCAGGAGGGTGGGGCCACCCCACCCCACACACAGCACAGGAGGCTCCTGGGGGCAGCTCGGCCGGGGGCAGCTCCAAGTGGGGGGAGGGGGCAGGGCTGCAGGAAGAGCTGAAGGGGCAGACAGCTGAAGAGAAGTGGGGGGAGGAGAGACAGGACACCCCTGCTGGAGGAACCCCCTCAGCAAGGCCCCCCTGGACCGTCATGTCGTCTGCCCCCCACTAAGTCTGGCCCCATCCAGCTCTTCACAATGAGAACAGCGCTGGGCTCCCTGCCAGCGAGCTCTCCCTGCACCTGCCAGGGCCTCCGTCTCCTGTGTCCGTCTGTGGCTAGTGGGGGTGGGGGGAATGGATCTGCTGGGAGAGACAAGGGGCTCTCGCTTCGTCCCCTCCCCCTGGCGTTTCCTGGCTGCTCTGAGCGGGGTGTGGGGGGGGTACTCTGTGAGCCACCTAGAGCTCCCATTTGATCGGCTCCTCTGCCTCATGAGTGTGGGGCTGTGAGTGGGGCAGCAGGTACCGAGTGTTGGACTCTTGCTCTTTCAGGGGCCGGTGACCTTCGAGGAGGTGGCTGTGTATTTCACCAGGGAAGAGGGGGCTCTGCTGGACCCCACTCAGAGAGCCCTCTACAGGGATGTCATGCAGGAGAACTATGAGACGGTGACCTCGCTGGGTAAGGGTTCCTGTCCCCTGGGTTATTAGAAGCTGTGGGGTCTCTAAAGAACCTGAGTAGTAATAACTTTATACCTTTATTCATCATAGAAGTTTTGACAAGTTTCCTTGCCCCCATTTTTTTGCCTCATCTCCCACCCACTAGAATAATTTTTGGACATGTGCCTTTTTGGTGCCGTCATTCATTTTAAAATTGCATTTAATGTGTCCTTATTGGCTACATTAATAACTGTAGGTTTCATGCCTTTTCCTCCTTTTAAGAGGAAAATATGCCACCTGTAGAATTCTAAATTGAGTAAATAGGTGTATGACTCATGCCTGGCTTGTGTGACAGTCAGATGAGCTCCTGTTTTGATAGGAGAGCGTATAATGTTGCCATTCATGACCCCACGGGTGAAGGGATAAGAGAGCCATGGGAGGGGAGGAGAAGGGAGGAGTAGCTAATTCTGGGGTGCCAGCAGTGGTGAGCTGGAGCGGGTTCCCACAGGTTCCCAAGAACCGGTTGCTAAAATTAGACCTCCATGGAGAACCGGTTGTTAAAGGGCCAGGAGGTGGGCAAAGAACTCTGGTCCGCGGGCCGGACCATCCTGTTGCTCCCAGGATTCCCAGCTGGGGAGGCTGAGGCTCCCCCAGCCCTTCCCCCGCTTCCCCCCAGCTGCAGCGTGGCCAGCCACCAGCATCAGTTGGGCAGCTCAGCTGAGCTCCGGAGTTGCTTTGAGTTGCCAGCAGGGCCGGCTCCAGAGCCCAGCGGGGCAAGCACCCGCCTGGGGCGGCCCTTTCCGGGGGGGCGGCAGGCTGGGCTGGCGGGCCTGCCGCAGTCATGCCTGCGGGAGGTCCACCGGAGCCCCGGGAGCAGTGGACCTCCCGCAGGCATGACTGCGGCCGGTTCGCTGGTCCCGCGGCTCGGCTGGACCTCCCGCAGGCACGCCTGTGGCAGCTCAATCGGAGCCGCCGGACCAGCGAACCGCCCGCAGCTGCGGGAGGTCCAGCCGAGCCGACCAGCGGACCCTCCGCAGTCATGCCCGCGGGAGGTCTGCTGCTCCCGCGGCTCGGGGGCGCCTCCCGCGCATGACTGCTTGGGGCGGCCAAAAACGTAGAGCCGCCCCTGGTTGCCAGCAAGGTAAGGGGGAAGGGGGCTGCAAGCTCTAGGGCTGCTGGGGGGGCAAGTGGGGCAATTTGCCCCAGGCCCTGCAGGGGCCTTCGACCCCACAAGTATGTCTCCGCCTGCCCCAGCTCCTCCCCCGCTCCCCCCCCCTTAAATCAGAACTTTTTATAGGGAACCGGTTGTTAAAATTTTGGCAGCTCATCACTGGGTGTCAGGACATGGGGAGGGTGTGTGCAGGGTTAGAGCTAAGAAGCAGCAGGGAGGGAGGAGGTTGTGAGAGACGAGGAGGGAACACAAGAATCTCCCAAGGTGCCGGGAGGTGGTGCTGGCTGAGAGTAATGGGAAGAAGCGGAGGGGAGTGTGGGGGAAGGGCACCCAGGAAGTGGTCTGGGTGGGTCAGTGGGAGGGAGGAGAGGGTTAGGGATCTAGAGCTGTGGGGGATCCCAGACCTTTAACCCCAAATCCCTACCCAAGCCTTGTTGCTTTAGAGCCTCCACTCCAGTTTTATTTCTGTTCTGTTTCACTTGTATACATGTTTTCCCCAAATATTATTATTTTAACTCTTGACCTCCCTCTCCCGCTCATTACCCCCCTCCTCACATAACCTCCCCATCTCCTATGCACAGCGACCCCGGCCACCGATCCTGAGTCCTTGCTGCATCCTCCCTCCTATAGCAGGGCCCCTTCCCAGGCACAAATGGGCACTTTGTTGATGATGTCACAGGGTGGTGGTGTAGCCTGTACAGTTTTTACACCTATAAGATGACGTATTGGGGCACAACTTGCCCTTGTACATGGCTACTCACAGTTAATTGAGAAGATGGAATTTGGTGAAACACACAGAAACGTGATTTAATGGAGACAGTTATAATTGAAATCATAGGCAAGATCAATCCACATAACGTACCCGCTGCTGAATTGCCGCTGAATCCGCTGGACCGGCGGATCTCCCGCAGGCAAGTTGCCGAAGGCTGCCTGATGCCGCCCTCACAAGGACCACCAGGGCGCCCCCCACGGCTTGCCACCCCAGACACGTGCTTGCATCTCCTTTTTCACCAGGGTTTGAGGATTGCAGCTTGTCCTCCACTGTGTTCACTAGACTAATGTCCTGTTCCTGTGCTTTGCTTTCTCTCCAAGGACTCTGAGCTGTGTGTGTGTGTGAGAGGTGGGAATTTCGGTGATACGTGTTTTGTCAGTTATCTGTCATGGGGTGATATGAATGTGTCGTTAAGGACTGGCTGGGGCCAACCTACATCAATGGAATACCCAACAGAGACAAGGGAATGATTGTCACCTGTCCATGGGAGGATCTCCGCTTGGCTGAGTGAAGCACACGTGGACTCGTTATGTTTTTGGGAGCAGGAAGAACTGGGCTCGCAGACACAGGGAGCTCTACCAGAGCGAAGACAAATGGACAGGTGCAGTTAAAGGAAACCAAACTGTTTGTTTTCTACAGCAGCCTGGCTCAAGGGCATTGGCCAGTATGGACTATATTGTCTTCTTTGCTTCCCTGTGCTAATCCAAGGAATTTCTAATGCTGTGTTTCAGTTGACTAATGAACCCTGCTGTGTTTTTAAAAGTCTGCCCAGTGTCACAGCAAAAACTTGCTCTGTGCATTGACTGAGGAACAGTCTGTGAACAGGAATGTCGTTCAGCTGGACCTGCTGGCAGAGCTCACAGGTTGAAATAAGCCTGTTAAAGCCAGAGGCTTCCCAAGGACTGTTTTTAAAAGCCCAGGCATTGCACAGATCCCATGGATCCATGACAGTGCCAGTGTGCCTAATGGGGAAAGGATATAAAACAAGAAAAGGATCTAAATGCGTATTTACCATCACCCCCTCATCAGTCCTCATGGGAAACCCTGATCAGTTCCAAAGTGTATTAAAACCTTCCTTAAAGGCTCACCTCTTGGTTATCAGGTCATGTCAGTTTTGTTAGAGGCCTCCTGCTTCCCTGGTTCTTGTCACGCAGACAGCAAGCAGCAAAAGACCAGAAGTCTGAAGTGCACATGCCACGTTTATTGGGGTTAGTTTCCAAGCAGGCATATTCTGAAGCCCTTCACACCAGTCTGGGTATCTCTACATGCCGATACCCAGTGTTTCCTTCCCAGCTCTGACGCAGCAGAGCCTTGCCTGTGTCCCTGTTCCCCATTTCCCCCCTTAACAAACATGATTCCAGTTTCCCTTCCCCCTCCTGTTTATATAGTAATATTCTCAGCTATACCTTAACCAATCATTGTACTGAAATTTAACGAACCAATTTTAACAGACTGTAACATAATTCTCTAACCAATTGTATCCCACTACCCTAATTAACTTACACCTAGCAAAATTAATTATACAGCCACTTGGAGCCAAGGAATCTGGCCTTGGGAGGTTACTGCTTAAAAATGAGCTGGGGGTAAAACCATGGAATATTCTTTGTGACAAGTATCCCACAAATTCCACTGACCTCCCTTGTTTTCTTTGCCTGCAGTAAGGCTTCCAGATTCCAAACCTGATGTGATCTCGCAGCTGGAACGAGAGGAAGAGCCGTGGGTCCCAGATCTCCAGGGCGCTGAGAAAGAAGTGCTCCTGAGAGCTGCCTGCACAGGTAGGGAATTGGGATTCCCTCAAAAACTGTCTGTGAATTCAGGAAACATTTGGGATGCCCTACAAAGACCCTGTGAGCTGTCCAAGTTCAGGATTGTTCCCTGCAGATGTGGAATCATTAGGCAGATGTGACTCATGGCTTCCCACCTATACTCTGACAAGTGGCAGCAGGTCCCTGCCCAATGTAGCTTTCCCCAGAGTGTTCTGGTGAGATGCGGACTAAAGCTGATCCCTTCCTCTCTCCTCTGGGGAAGGGTTTGGGGAAAACCAGCTCCTGATCGGTTTGATCTCTCCCACACATTTTGGTTTCTTTATCCCTTTTTCCATTCCTCTCTCTGACATTTCCTTTCTCTCCGGTGCAGGGAGTGACCTATGTCTGGATTCTCTCTGTCTCCCATCAGGTGTTGGGAAGATGAGAGAGAATGAGGAGCAGAAACCCCATAAGGAAGATGCTGAGCAAGTAGAACCACATGGAACGTTGTCAGGAAGATCCAAAGGGAATGTTTCCGGGAGCTGTGAACTCCCAGAAAAAGAAACCGCCTGTGAGACTCAGCAGAGGTCAGAGGAAAACTTCAGTAGCCACTCAGACCTTATTACACGTGAAAGAATCAACTTTGAAGAGACACGCTATGTTGCGTCGCAGTGCCTCTCAGGCGGGCATGGACCGAGCCCAACAATCAATGTGATTGGTAGCAAAAGTCATTTATTTCTCTCCAGCATGCTCTTATATACAATTAAGGCAGGCAATCAAGCAGTTGCTAATTGGTTAATAAAATACACACAGGCACAGCTACAACTTCATAGGGTAATTATCATCCTGTACAACTTTCTAATTTATTATCCTGTTTACTGCCTACTGGCAGATAAGAACCAGCCCAAGGCCAGCGTCCTTAAAGCCTAAACAACTCAGCTTCTAACATACCCATCTGCCAAATTCCCACAATTCCCCCCTTTTCTTAAAAGAAAAAAGAAAAGGAGAGAAGGCATTAGCAGTACATTCCCAGCTTATAAAATCAATACTACAATCTACACAAGCCAAAGCTAAAAGGCAAATAAAAACACCAACTGCCTAACTAAACCGTAACAATATCTTCCGTAATGCCCTACTTTTACCTAATACATCCCTCCTCCAGGTAATGGAAGTGGCCCAAGGGGCCAGGAGGGTTCTGCCAATGTGCGTGCCACACAACAGCAACGGCGGCCACACAAATAACAAAAATACAAAAGGCAAACAGCAAAAATACACAGCATCCCTAGCATAAAACCTTGCAGTAAATGTGCAGCCCAGCCACATAGCGACGACATCCATGACCACAGCCAGAAATCTCCCCGTTGCTGGCGGATGCCCTCCGCTAGATGGCGCAAACGATCCAAATCAGCATCAATAGCCGCACTCGCATCTGTAATATTAAAGCAGCACATACCCACAAAATCAGAACAGGGATGACCATGTTGCAGCAATAAATAATCAATGGCCAAGCGATTCTGCAAAACTCCTCGGCGAACTTCTCCCATCTCTTGAGTTAACAAGGCAAAAACAGTAGAGGTTAAATTCAAAGCCTTCGCCACAGTACAGGCAAGATGTGCTACGGCATGGTAGTTATGCACCACCAGACCGGGGAGGCCCACCAGGGTAAAGGCAAGGGCTGCTGCCTCTTGTTCTGAAAACAAGGTAACATCTGCCTTGCAGGTAGGGCTTAAAAAAATGCCCTCCTGCCGCTGGCGATGCCCCTTCACTATGGGATGGGGAAACAACAAAGGGGCCACACGGCCAATAGCACAGGGGCCACCTGAACTATTAGCTGGAATGTAGGTAAAGGCTGTGCGGCTGCATAACAAAAACCACCCCAGGGGCAACTTCATATGTGCATAAGCAAAGGTCACATTCCTCTTATGGCAACAAATAAGTTCCACATTATTATGATTAATAGCTACATGCTTAATATTAACAAAATTCAGACAGGTAACGGCAACTGTCACATTAGCCAAACGAAAGGAAAACATACTGGCATCTAGCTTATATGAAAAGGCTCCAGGCCCCAAAGCATACAACTCTTCATAAGGTATATCCTTGGAAATACGAAACAGCCAGTGAAACAGCCAGGTGTGCCGCTGCAACACCTCCAATTCGGTACAAACACCCACAAAGCAGGTTTCCATAAGGGCTCCCACTGCAGGAACATGGGGCAAGCAAAAGGCTGTAGTATTTATGGCACTCTGCGCCAAAATCAGCCAAGCATTTACTGGGGGTATAAGATCATACGTGGCACCTCCCCTCACAAGGAGCGCCACAGCAAACAAAAAGGCAAAACCAGGCGAGGATAAATCTCCGTGTCCAACGGAATAGGAGCCCAGCCCAAAGTCACGGAGGCTTGTGGAGCACATTGGGGAACTGGCCATGCTGCACTGCCTGGAGCGCGCGTCTCCGAACCTATCGGTAACAAAAAAAAAAAAAAAAAAAAAGTGGGGGGGCAACACACTTAATATGCAATCACACAAATTCAAACAAAGCAGCCAAAGGTCCTGGCGCAGCCACCGAGCAGTTGTTCTCCAGGGGCTCGGGTTCCGCGGCGTCTGGGTGCGTCTCGTGTGGCTCTTCCGTATCTGCCTGCTGTCGCGCCCGAGGACGCAGCCAAGGCCGGACCCACTTCGCCGGAATCCACCTTGCTTACTGATTTCCCATTTCCCATGCAACTTATCTGATCCCAGTTAGGCCACCTGGCATTTGCCTCACTCTGGCTGTTCCCTACTTTCTCATAACAACTTTATCTCATCCCTCTGTTCTTGTGACCACGCTACTGTAACTTTCCACCAAAGCAGCATAGGGAAAATGCAACCCCACATCCACATCTCCCCCTCTATTCCAAAACACACAAAAAAGCAAAAAAATAACAGTAACCAATTAAACAAAACAAAACCAAACCCAAATAGTGCTTCCTAATCCATAGGGCTCATCTACAACCATGCAATTCATAACATACAATACCAACAACATCAGACAAAACAAACATAAATTAACAAGGGTAAAACAAATAAATGGTGTAAGTTCTGCAGGGTTCCCCCAGTCTCTATTGCACACCAAATTGTGACAAATTTCTGTTACCAAAGCATCCCTCATATGTCAGGTGATCAAACTGACACTGGGGGGGTGGGGGGTCCTAGAGAAAACACAGCATAAACCACATAAAAATCTTAACAACACAACAACAATTCTGGCCAGAAAACAAACATTACAAAACAAAACATAAAACACAAAACATAAATTATAACTCTAATAATAAATGCATGGTATATTAAATGCTATGCAGCTAGCATCAATTTTCTATAAAATCTAAAAAACAAAAGCAAATCTACCCCTACTGGGCAATCAATCATTACATAGAATATACAAACACCCTTATTAATATCAGGCAAAACAGGGGAATCACTTCATCAATTAAATCATTTACATTAATACAATTGCTTCTGGCTTGCTTCTGAATTCAAAGCTATTCACAGCTTAAGGTTTGTTACTATTAACTTCTGCTTTTAAACACTGAAGGAAAACATCCCCACTTATATGCCCTTAAGCCTAATACAATTTCAAGTACATAGCACTATATACATTCTTCAGCTAATGCAACAAAATTATTCATAACCAAACAATTACAAACTAATTTCTTTGCCTAAATTTATTTACAAACATTTTAAAAACACCAAAAACGTGTCTCTTAACATCTTTACAAAATTCAACTCCTGTTCCCTCTAGCAACCACAAAATTATCTTTTCTCAACTTAAATCACCATTCCAAGTATCCCCCTGAATATTTGAAATTCCCAAGCTTGTGCTCAATTACCTGTTCGTTCCACTACACCCCCACAAGTTTCCAACCAGTTTTGTAATCCCTTTATTTATTGCCTGCCCGTCTGGGCCCGATCCTTTTTTCCTCATCAAGTTCTCCGTCTATGGCCTGGCCGCCCGGGCCCGATCCTTATTTCCTCTTGCTAAACCGTTCCTTCCAAGGATACCAACTTATCCCACTATCAATTTAGCTAGGAGGGTGTACCCTTTAACTAGCCCCCACCCATCTAATATTCTTCTGTGAACAATTATCCGTACTTTCCCACCGTGGGGGCCACATTCTCAAGGATAACTTTAATTACAACATCTGCTTTCAACCTATCTATTTTAATATAGGCTACATCTAGTATCAAGCAATCTTACAGCTGTCAATATCAGCACATAACACAAAATTTACAAAAATCTAGCAAGGCTAACAAAAACACTTTACATAAAGGTACTTAGGGTCACATAAATTCAAAGCTATTCTTCCAAATTACCTAAATTTATGCCTAGTAACCTACAACTCCCCCCTTTGAGAATACTCAACAAACCTTTTGGCTGAGTTTTCTCAAACTCTAAGGACAAAAAACAATTAAACTCTAGGAAGCTGGGGTAATTAATTCCACATTCATCCTCCCATGAACCCGGCAGGATTCGGTATGTGAGAGCCCTCACCCCCCAACCCAACCGGTCCACATGCTGGGGATGAGCACTGCAAATATTCACACTTCCACCCAAACAGTGTCCAGGTATATCTCTACAGCCCCAGATCAAATGGTACTCCTAATATATCTATAAGGACAGTGGGCCATCTTGGTGCTTAAAATCACTCCGAATGGCCATCAGCGGAGCTCCAACAATAAAAAACTAAATAAGGGCAATATCATTTACAATCCAATTAGGGAGGGCAATACATGCTAAAAAAAAATTCTCCAGAACACAGGGCGCAGCCTGTAAAATAAACCCCAAAATCCAATTAATACCACATTTCTCAGCAGGAGTCCCAAATTTCTTCCTGCCAGTGTACAATTCTTTGTTTCTTCACCAGGGTCAGTTCTCAATGTCCTTTTAGTCAGGAATTTCTGGGCTTTGGCAATGTCAATGATGTGAGTGTTTTTTCTTCTTTTCCACCACCGTCGTGGTTCAGCTTCTATGGGGGAAATTACCAGGACATTATTTTGTAGTGGTCTTGCTTCTTTCAAAAAAAAAAATCCAATAGCACAATGGGGGCTGCAGCGGACAAGGGAGAGGTTTGCTAGCACGTCAACTTGTCCTTTTGTCCTGCTATTTAAAAGCACAATGGAGCTAGAAAAAAAAATAGGCCAATCATCAGTAGCAGAATTCTCCTGATGTGAAGGGGTCTTTTTGCAGTAAAAATCATGGGTCCAAGCAGTCAGTCTTCTGGTTCCAAAAAGTGGCAGGGCTGCTAGAATCTTTAGGCAGCTCTTCCATACCTGTGAGAAAAGACAGCTAACACATTTTGTTAGTGCCTGGCAGGGTTTTTCGGCTCTCATTAGCTTTTTTGGGCGATTTTTCAGCTCTCATTAATCTTAGCTGTGAGCAATGTGTCCTTGACCGGGGCCAGAAAAGAATGAGCTGTCTTCGGTTAGCACATTCTGTTCCTTTTCTTTCCCTGCTTGGCTTCTTTTAAACTGTAAATCCTGTGTCAGAACACCCAGCTATTGCAGCTCCTACCGGAGAAGCATAACGGTTTTCTCGGCATTGTCCCAGGCTTAGACCAGCCAGCGTAGGACGCCTTCTCCAGGCTCCTGCCAAAACAACTTGCTTGTAGGTCCGAACGACCTCCGGGGCCACGGCACGAGCCTCTGCCTGCGCCGTGCACTCCAAAGTCTTCCCGTCCAGGGCTCGCTTCCAGCGGAGCACCTTCTCACGAGCTTCTGCCTGCGCCGTGCACTCCAAAGTCTTCCCGTCCAGGGCTCGCTTCCAGCGGAGCACCTCCTCGTCGTGTGCCCGAAGGGCGGTCAGGAGCCTCTCCAGCTCCCCCTCTTTGGGAAGACGCGACCCCGATGATCCAGCTGGAAGACCTTGCATTTGATTTAACTTGTTATAAATAGCCTGCAGCTGTTGACCCCGGCGCTCCAGTGTCTTATAAAAGGCATTAGACTGGGTAAACTGAATAAGCGTAGTCAAATTGGGATATACCTGTGATGGCACGTGTCTCACCCGAGCCTCCTTTGTTTCCCCGCATTCGTAACACCCCCAGGTCCCATGGACACGGCATGGCTTGGGAGGGGGTGCATACGGCAAAGCTGTTTTCATAGGCTCGGGCGTATCGGGGGGTAGCGGGACCGTAGCAGGATTAGTTATATCGGGGCCGAGGGCCACATTGGAGGGTAATGGAACCATAACAGGGGCAACATTATCCAGGTCGGAAGCCAAAGGTATCACTGTGTCCTCACCACCGAAAAACTCCCTGGCTCCAACCGGCAACACAGAAGGCATTTCGGGCGTTGGGCGGAAAAGCTCAAAAAGGGCCGCCTGCACTCCTGCCTCGGCCGCGAGAGTTTTTACTATCTTCTTTGTCTTATTCCATACTGGACTCAGGGAAAAGGCTTCCTTATCACCCTGAGCCACCGACTTCCAAAGCTTGGAGCCTAGCCGCTCCCACACAGTTTTATTAAAAATTGTACTCGGCTTAACAAAAGGTTCCCTTCTCTGTCCCCACCGCAGCAGGCGGGACAACGTATCAGAGGGGAGCTTTTCTCCCTGCCGTTCCGCGATGCGTCTTAAATATTTATGCACCGTTTTTTCTTCCGCTGATGCAGCGGTTCCCATGTTAGCTGCTCTGCCCTTCTCCGCCGCGGCTTATAGCCGCCCTTCTCCTCCGCGGCTTATAGCCGCCGCTTTCCTCCGCGGCTTATAGCCGCCCTTCTCCTCCGCGACTTATAGCCGCCGCTTTCCTCCGCGACTTATAGCCGCCCTTCTCCGCCGCGGCTTATAGCCGCTCTCCTCAGGGCTCAGGTGCGCCTCTCTTTTCGGACACCCGGGGGCTTCTCCAGCACTCCCCACCGCAGCTCCTCCGCCTGGAACAGGCCACCGACACTATCATCATTCGATTCGAATCACGTCGGGGTCACCATTTGTTGCGTCGCAGTGCCTCTCAGGCGGGCATGGACCGAGCCCAACAATCAATGTGATTGGTAGCAAAAGTCATTTATTTCTCTCCAGCATGCTCTTATATACAATTAAGGCAGGCAATCAAGCAGTTGCTAATTGGTTAATAAAATACACACAGGCACAGCTACAACTTCATAGGGTAATTATCATCCTGTACAACTTTCTAATTTATTATCCTGTTTACTGCCTACTGGCAGATAAGAACCAGCCCAAGGCCAGCGTCCTTAAAGCCTAAACAACTCAGCTTCTAACATACCCATCTGCCAAATTCCCACAACGCTACACATGCCATGAGTGGGGGAAAAGCTTCAATGGGAGCTCAGACCTTGTCACACATCAGAGAATGCACAGAGGAGAGAGGCCCTACATGTGCTCCGAGTGCGGGAAATGTTTCAAGCAAAGCTCTACCCTTATCACACATCGGAGAATCCACACAGGTGAGAAACCTTATGCATTTTCTGAGTGTGGGAAACACTTCCTTGATAGTTCAACCTTCATCTCACATCAGCGAATTCACCCAGGAGAGAGACCCTACACGTGCTCTGAGTATGGGAAAAGCTTTAGTCGGCGCTCACACCTTATCAAACATCTTAGAATCCACACAGGAGAGACGCCCTACACATGCTTTGAGCGCGGGAAACGCTTCACTGATAGTTCAGCCCTCATATCACATCAGAGAATCCACACAGGGGAGATGCCCTATACATGCTCCGAGTGCGGGAAACGCTTCAATTGGAGCTCACACCTTATCACACACGGGAGAATCCACACAGGTGAGAAACCTTATGTGCTCTGAGTGTGGGAAAAGCTTCAGTCAGCGCTCCCACCTTATCACACATTGTAGAATCCACACAGGAGAGAAACCCTACATGTGCGCTGAGTGCGGGAAAAGCTTCATTTGGAGCTCACACCTTATCAGGCATCAGAAAATCCACGTAAGAGAGAACTGTAATAAATGCCTTGACTGGGGCTGAGCAAAGATTATTTTTTTTTAAATCACATTTGCTAATTCCCACATAGTGATCTTTGCAACATCTTCACCATAGTAGCTCAGCTCCCCCAGATGAGTTGCCTGCTTCTGCCTTTTCCAGCTCACCCTTCTTTGGGGTCAGTCCTGTGATCTTTTCTATTGAGCCGTAGGAATGTATGTCATAGAACCATAGAATATCAGGGTTGGAAGGGACCTCAGGAGGTATCTAGTCCATTCCCCTGCTGAAAGCAGGACCAACCCCAACTAAATCAACCCAGCCAGGCTTTGTCAAGCCAGGCCTTAAAAATCTCTCAGGATGGAGATTCCACCACCTCCCTAGGTAACCCATTCTAGTGCTTCACCACCACCTTAGCAATATTAGTTTCCTAATATCCAACCTAGATGGCTCCCACTGCAACTTGAGACCATTGCTCCTTGTTCTGTCATCTGCTACCACTGAGAACAGCCAGGCTCCATCAGCTCCAGGTGGGGGAGAGGTTTGATTCCCAACAAGCTACACTTAGGCTAAAACTACCTGTGCCTGACATCCACTAGGGCTGTACATGGCATTGGCTGCTCAAGTTAGTGATCTTGGTGTAAAAAGACAATTAGAGTTGTTGTACAGATGCAGCCCAGGTGCAGTGGTTGGCATTAGCTTCCCTCTTGTCCTGACCTAAACTCCATCACTTTCCCTAATCTAAACAAACCCTGAGCATCACAGTTATACTGTTCCCCCATTTCACAGCAATCGTTAGTCATCGAGTTCACTCTTGGGGAAGAAATTGTTTCATTCCCCGTTGCTCTGATGTTGGTTCAGGTTGTGCTGCAGAGCAGATATTTTTACTACCATTTTCCTCACTTAAAATATATTGAACTATAACAAAGAGCAGGAACAGGGCAGGGATAGGGGAAAATGTCATTTCACCCTCTGGAACAACAGAAGAAGATGGGGTAAATCAGAGGGATTCCCTTATTCCCCATCACCATCCCAATCTCCCTGTTGTGCAGTTGGTTAGGTCAATCTCTTTTCTAAAGGGCTGGGAAGATGATACCCTAGTAAATGACTTGGAACTAAGCAAAATACCCATGCATTGGGCTCCCAAAGCCGTTGTGGCCCAGGCCCTATCGCTCCTGAAGAGATCTCCTTCCTAATCAGGTGCATGTTGCCTATTATTTGGGAAATGCAATCCCTTTCTAGGTAGAGATGGGGAAAAATGGAAGTGACATTCCTCTTCAGCTCACCCCTGGGAGATGCTGCAAATGTGTAGAAATTGAAATCCGTGTTGAATGTGATATAGCTGCAGAAAGATAGCTATTTTTAATAGAGACCTGACATTTGTTGTCTTACAGGGATTCTAAGTCACACCTGAATTTAGTCACTAATTTAGTCCCTGCCACCAGATTAAAGAAATAAAAGGGCACAGTTGTACCTCACTGTCGCTACTGATCTGTTGTGCAGTTGGTGAAGAATTCTACGCCAGAGAAGTGTCGAATTACTCCAAGTAAGGTCAAAGATTTGACAAAAACTCAGGTAGAAACTGCAGGTAGTGATGGTTGATTTTCACCCCAGATATGGAAGCTATGGTGTTTTTAGAATCCTGCTCCCTAGTTAAGTGGCATTGATCACATTCCTAAAGGACGCCATGATTAAATTGGGCACAACTGTCTTTTACCATCTGGCTCCAAAGTTAGATGAAGCACAGAGAGAAACAGCTGATTCCTTCAGAGCCATTCCATGCCTATGGGTCCCAATCTGGCTGCCTTGTTGGACAAGAAGCACTTCCATGCTGGCCAAACAATGGTAGCCAATGAGGGAATGTATCAGATGCAAAGTTCAGACTGCAGGATACTTGAATGCTGAGTCCAGAGTCTATGGTTTGGTCTCTTAGGGCAGGTCTATGCTACCCACCGGATCAGCGGGTAGCGATCGATCTATTGGGGTGTTGATTTATCGCATCTAGTCTAGACATGATAAATCAATCCCTGAGCGCTCTCCCATCGACTCTGGTACTCCAGCACCGCGAGAGGCGCAAGCGGAGTCGACAGGGGAGCAGCAGCAGTCGACTCAGCGCTGTGAAGATGCCGAGGTAAGTCGACCTACATACGTCGACTTCAGCTCTGCTATTCCCGTAGCTGAAGTTGTGTATCTTAGATCAATCCCCCCTCCTAGTGTAGACCTGTCGTTAGTTTTTCTCTTGAGTCTAATGCATTTGTATCACCTCTCTGCCTCCTGCTTCTTTGAAAAATTAGAAAGTGTGAAAATAGAGCACAGGTGGTTCTAATTCCTCAGCATCTTCCTGCTGGGTTTTCCCCTCCTCATTCTCACTCACGGTCCCATCACCCGATGGGAGACAGAGAGAATGAGACATAGGTCATGCCCTGCACTTGAGAGAAAGGAAATCTATGCCAGTACCTGCTTCCTAAACTGCAGCTACAGTTCCTACTCCGGGCGAATCCAAAGCCCGAGAGGTGCAGAGATCCAACCCCTTATTATCTTAGAAACGTTTTGTTCCCTTTTCTATTTTTTTGTCTGTTTCTTTTTATGAAGTTGGAGAATTCCCAGTCTTTCTATTTGATTGGGGTGTAACAGTGCGGCTCGGTGAGGGTGTGAACACCTCTGAAATCTACAACGGGAAGATGCTAGGAAGAGTAGTTCCCCAAATCTTAATAGCCTTAAAACCCTGCCCTATGAAATGACAGAATTCATGCTCCTCACCTGTGCAAGCATTGCAAGGAATTGAGCGGTCAGATACGTATTGTTCAGCGAGAGCTGTCTGAACTTCTTTTACTAATGTCTCTCTTAAGGTCTGTATGTGTTTTGGGGCGAGAGGGCGAGGAGAAGTATTAGCTACATCATAGTGAAATCTAAGGAGAAAACTGTAATTAGCTTTGAGCTTGTGGGCTAAATGTCAGCAATAATTAGGTTTCGGCATTGAAATATTCAGCTGGCTAAATCTGGGTTGCAAGGCCTGGGTGAAAAATCTCTGGGGTTTCGGCATCACTAAATGTGCACCTGCCTCCTTGGGTTGCTCTTTCAGGATTTATAGGGGTTGGTTTTTCTGCTGTATTAATCTGATGGTTGGACTAAATTGACGACTTGATTCCAGCGCAATATCCTTGTTATCTCATTGATTTCCTGATTTGACCTGAACTTTATCACTGTGTTGTTTAACCCTTAGCTGAGTGGTGTCTATAGTCATTTAGCCTTAGTGACGTGCACTCTTGGGATTATTTGTTCATGTTAATAAAACCTGTAACTGGGAAATTGAGTCATTTCTTTCAATAAGCAACCGGGGCTGGAACTTTTCTTTGTGTATTTCCCTTTAATTCAATCTCCATTTTCTTCATTTCACACTGTTCTAAGTTAAGGAACGTGCAGCAACAAAAACTGACACACACCTGTTGCTGCTCCATTCTGTGCCCATCCACCAGGAGCAGAGAACAAACCCCTCCTGGAGCCGGGATTGTCACACTGGACTGGAAATACAGACGCGTGTTCCCAAGCTTTGCTGTCTTTCTCCAATCATGGCATAGGGGTGACACCTACACCTGCTTGTAATCACACCTGGCAGGAAGGAGATCCCTATGTGCATTGCCTTGGGAGCAGGGGGATCTGGGAGACACTGGGGGCTATTTACCCAGAGCTCAGGAGCAATCTGCTCAGGGGTGATGCAGTAGAAAAGAGCTGGGTGCTGCTTTCCCCACTTATTTCTCCTTATCCCCTTTCAGTCTCTCCTCTTTCCCTTTCTTCCTCCTCCCCCACCCTCTGGCAGGGAGACTTGGTCACTTCCCTGCTCCCAGGGGCGCTCACTCTCCCGTAGCTGGATTGGCCCCTGTGAGCGCTAATAGGAGCGAGAGCCTGGGTGCGGGTCAGTCCCTGCAGCGGCTCTGGGACACACAGGGGCAGGAGGAGGAGCAGAGATGGGGCTAGTTCCCACCTCAGACAGTCCCTGGCCCGGTGAGTGTGGCAGCTGCAGCCTGGGTTGGGCTTGAAGGAGCCAGGAAGGGGCTGGAGCAGTGGGGGGCTGGTAGGAAGGAAGCAGGAAAAACAAGGAAAAGAGCCGTGGGGCAGCTCCTGGTGGCTGGGCTTTGTAAGGTACCAGACACTGCTGGTGCTGCTGCCTCCAGTGTGCGCTGGGAGCCGGGGCTGAGCTCCGGGCTGCTGCTGCGGTGCCAGAGGGGCTGCTCCAGGGACAGACTTTCACTGAAGCACTTTCTGTGCCCATCCGAGGTGGGGACTTTCTCCAGCTGGACCCAGTCCCAGGCTCTGCTGCCCCTGGCCAGGGGTCGCAGGCACCAGGGGCCAGAGGGACCCCAGGGGCAGCCCTGGGTGGGCAGAAGAGAGACTCCACACACAGGTCCCAGAAGCTGAGGGTCTCGCAGCCCCTGGGGATCTGCTCTTGGGTGGGGTCTGGACAGCGATGGAGCCCCTGCCTCATGCTGCCTCAGGTGCAGTGTGAGAAACTGCTGTGTGTAGGAATTTGCTACTTATGGTGCACTGAGCATGCTCACATGAACTGAGCATGCTCAGTAAATCTGCTGAAGCCACTTCCCTTCACCCTGCCCTTTCTCAGAATCAGGTTCTGCAGATTGCTATTTACAGGGTGTCATAAACGTATAGCTACAGGTAGCATAAAATACCCTGTAAAGGGTTAAAAAGCTCAGATAACCTGGTTGGCACATGACCAAAAGGACCAATAAGGGAAGAAAATACTTTCAAATCTGTGGGGGAAGGTTTTTGTTCTCGTGTTCCTTTGTTCTCTCTGGGTCAGCGAGGAACCAGGGCATGGAAAATACGTCTCCCTAAGCACATGGCACAGAAAAACCTTAGAGTTCTGTCCATAGGCAGGTCCTTGAATAGCTTGCTGAGTTACAAGGCATATCTGCCCTTTCTCAGTGGGTCGATTGTGTAGCTGATGGTCCGTAATGGGCCAACAAGCAGGCTAGGCAGAACTGATACCAACTTGTCTGGCTGGGGTGTTCCCTGGAAGCAGAGCACAAATTTGAAATACGGGCAGCATAGAGCCAATATTCATAACGTCAACTAGAAAAATGATACACAGTGAGAGATAGCATAATTATAATCAGTCAGTCAGAACCTCTCCATAGACCGCTTACACAACAGCCTTTCTACAATATTGGCTGCGAATATAGAACAGTGGTCGCAATGGTAATCTATACAGTTACAGATTATGTCAATAATGTCACAGGAGGTGACACGGCATCAATGAAATTGGAGCTGGGGCAGCAAAGAGCCACCAAATGTTCTGAGGGCTGGAGAAAAATGCCTTCTAGGGAGCTATTCAAAGAGCTCAACCTGTTTAGCTTATCAAAAGAAGATTGAAAGGTGACTTCATTGAAGTGCTGAAGTGCCTTAATGGAGAGAAAGGATTGGGTATTAAAGGGCTCTTGAATCGAGCAGAGAAAGGCATAAGACCCAATGGCTGGAAAGTGAAAAGAGACAAATTCATATTACAACTAAGGCACAAATATTCAACAGCGAGGATGATTCACCACAGGAACAAGTTACCAAGGAAAGTGATGGATTCTCCATTTCTTGATGTCATTTCATGAAGACTAGATGCCTTTCTGGAATGTGTTTGCCCCAAAAGTAGCTATGGTGTCCTACAGGAGGCCTGTGATACACAGGGGGTCAGATTAGATGCTCTAATGGTCTCTTCTAGCCATAAAGTCGACTAATATCTGAAAAACTGAGTGCAGCATTGGGAGCAGCGTCTGATGTTTCCTTGTCTAGCCAGCTTGCTGCCTAGAACAAACGCTCCTTGAGTGGGGTGATCCACAGGGAGTAGCTCAAACCTGCAAAGTGCCTGGCCAGGGGCAGGACATTAGCCCAGCAAGGGAGGGGTGTGGCAGTGACATCACAAAGGCCTTTGGAAGGACTTCAGACTATTGGTCCAAGGTAGTGGGGAGGTGGTGACCTCACAGAGAGATGCTGACATCAGCCAGGCAGGACAGGGGCGAGGGGCCAGGGAAACCTCAGAGACCCCTGTGGCTTTGCTTCAGCAAGTCTCCTTCTCCAGGTCTCTCTTTGAAGACTGTGAGAGTATTCGGGTTCATGGACGTGAGCGCCAGGAGGAACCTCTTTCGAGTTTTCTCCTTCCCTTTTCGTGATTTTACTAGAAAACAGCCATCCCTGTTTAGAAGGTAAGAGCCTCCTGGAGGTTTGAAACCTGTTCAGTCTGATCCATCTGGTGAGAGTTGAATTCTAGGCATGGAAAACACGAGCTTAAGGAGGCAGAATTTTATTCCGCAACTGGGATTTTGGCCCTTAGAATCACCGGGGACATTGGGGTTTGTCCTTTTTGTTTCACCTTTTCCTCCCTCCTTCCCTCCCTCCTTTCTCTTCTTCTCTTACTTATTTTGTTCTTTCTCCTGTTCCCCTCTCAACACCGGGAGGGAGGTGTGTGGGTGTGTGTGTGTGTTGCAGGGGAGTGCTCGGCAGCTCCCACTGGGAGGTTCACCCAAAAATGTGGGGCTGAAATAGTGCTCAGGCCGTCAGGGCCGGATTAACCTTCTGTGGGTCCTGGTACCAAACATATCTGTAGGCCCTATGTAGTCACTGTGGACTCCGAGTGTGGGCCTGGTGGGGCAGTGCCATTGGTGCCATAGCAAACCCGGTACTGAACCTCAGAGACATTTTTCATTTTGATCACACACCCCTACATGACTGTACGCATTGCCATACACAGCTCCCTCAGCCCCCGGGTTTTCTCATTGAGCTGTACACCCATGTGGGTTTACCAGTGTCCACAGTGAGCAGAACTTTCATAGTGATCAAGGAAACTCCCCACAGACTTATCTTCTTCCTCATTCAGACCTTCTCTAGCCATGTCTCCAGTACCCCCCATGTCACCAGTCACGGCATGTGGTCCTAGTCTCAGCTCAGAGTTCTAAAGCCAGCAGACACCTGATCAGTTCTGACAGATCCCTCCCTCAGCACCCATCCTGCCATGTGAGCCAGCCACCTGCAAACACCATCTCCCCAAAGTCAGGACTTAGCCCTTGGGAATCTGACGCCACCAGCCTCTCTCCCTCTGCTCCCATCTACATGCTAGTCTGCTACCTGGTCACCACCACCTCTCCCCACGCTTGTTTACTTTCCACTTTGGACATGCTCCCACCCAGCTGGAAGCTCCCTCTGCCAGCCTGACCTGCTCCCTCTTTCCCTGCTCCCCCTGACATTCCTGTCCTACTGGTGACCTCTGTTCCTTGAGGTGAACTCCAGTGTCTTTAGCTGCTCTAGCTTAATGGCCCCAGTAGTCACAGAGCCACCTGCAGCTTCTCTGGCTACAGCCATGGGGCCAGTTCCCAGAGGCCAGCCTTAGCCAGCTGCAGCTACTAGCCGCAGGAGGGGTGGCAATGCCAGGGCTGAGCCTGCTTGAACCTTGCAACGGCAGCACTAGGGACTCTAAATCCTCAGCCCTGGCCCTAGGCAGCTGCAGACTCTGGAGTTAGGCACTTCCCTCCTCTAGGCCATGGCTTTAAATACCTGCGATTCCCATCACCTGCAGCAGAGGCCACCAATTCCCACACCCCCCTCAGCCAGCACCTAGTCGTGCAGAAAGTGCAGCCTGAGTGATTTTGGAGGCTGGGTGCCAGGAGGTTCCCGTCCCTGAGCAGCAGCTCTGCAGCAAGCTCACATGCTTCCCAGGTGGGGCATTAGCCGTTACTGACAAGGCTTGTCTGTGTTCTTTTTTTTATCTCATTGTTAGGTGTGAGAAGTATGAACTGTTCAATAGGTTCCATTAGTTGGTTAATAAGATGTTGCTGAAGTAAATCACTGGCTTTAAAATAAGATCCAATCTGGAGCATATGAACTATTGACCCCTGGACTCCATCTCTGAGAGGGGACTTGTTTACCATCAGGGGACAGGCTCAAACCAGTCCAAACCGGTTTTTCCCGCCAAAACCAGCCCTCAGCGTTCCATCCCCTCAGCACTTTTCCCGCCACAGAAGTGATATAAGGACGTGCTCAGCACCTGCGCGGGGCCGTCCCCCCCCAGCGACGGCCCGTCCACGGTCGGGTCTTCCCAGCGCTCCCGAGCCGGAGAGCGACGAGCCCCCTCGGTCCCGCCGTGAGACTGAGGAACAGGAGGCCTGTCACCCCCATTCCTGCCGTCCTGCATCCCTGGTGTCCAGCCTCCCACGGAGCCCCCGGGGAGTGAGAGACCCCGGGGGGGGGCACTGGGGCTGGGCAGGAAAGTGACTCTGCCCCGGGGAACCTGGGAGAAGCCTCAGAGCTGCCTCAGCCCCAGTGGGATTTGGGGGGCAGAGACTGGGGCCTGGCGGGGGGGATCCCCTGTGGTGTGGGGGGAGATGGGGGGTGTCAGGCAGGGAGGGGAGAAGCTGGAGTTGTGGGGGGGGGAAGGTCAGTGGGACGCGGGGGGGGGGGTTGAACTGTCTCTGGGCAGCCAGGAAATTCCCGGGGGGGGGGGAGTGGTGGGCGGGGGAAGGGGGGAGGGGGGTTAATTGGATCCTGTCCCTCTTTGTGCCACTTGCCTCTCGCCCCCGATACAAATTCTCTCTAGTTCTGCCCCTTTTCTCTCTCAGTGTCTCACACGGGGCTATAAAATCTGGGGCGATTCCCCCCCATCCCCTCCAATGATCAGCTCTCCCGTCCCCCCCGATTTCCCCCGTTCTCCCCATGAGTCTCAAGCGTCAGTTTAAAATCTTCTCTCGTGAGGGGCATTTTCCCACCCATTTTATCTGCAGCGATTTGTCCTTGTGTAGGTGGGAAATTGTTGCCCTGAGTCATTCCCCAGCACATGGCTGCCCCTGGGGTGGGGGTGGGATGGCTCAGTGGTTGGAGCACTGGCCTGCTAAACCCAGGGCTGGGAGCTGACTCCTTGAGGGGGCCATTTGGGGATTTAGTTGGGATTGGTCCTGCTTTGAGCAGGGGGTTGGACTAGACACCTCCTGAGGTCCCTTCCAGCCCTGATCTTCTATGAGATGCCGGGTCTCTGCCAGGGCGGGGAAGGGGGCAGGGGGGAGCTGGAGCCGGGTCGCTTGGATGGGCTCTGGCTGGGAAGGTGCAATTCCTCCTCCCGGCCGCCGGGGGGCGCGGCGCTGCGGGAGCCACGTGAGCTGCCTCCTGGCCCTGCTGCTGCTCCTGCTCTTTGGACCTCTGGACCTGGGGCTCCTGCTGCTGCCTGGTGGGTGCCCGGCTGCGTCCTGCCGCTCCCAGCCCCCCCCCCCCCGTGTGAGTGTCTGCGCCCCTCCCCCGCCCAGAGCCCCCTGCCTGCAGCCCCCGCCGCAACCAGCCCCTGCCCCCAGCCAGCCCCTGTCTGCACCCCCTGCCCTGCCACCCCCATTGCACCCCCTGCCCTGCCCCCAGCCCCCTGTCTGCACCCCCTGCCCTGCCCCCAGCCCCTCTCTGCACCCCCTGCCCTGCCCCCCCATTGCACCCCCTGCCCTGCCACCCCCCATTGCACCCCCTGCCCTGCCCCCAGCCCCCATTGCACCCCCTCCCCTGCCCCGCCCCCAGCCCCTGTCTGCACCCAGTGCCCTGCCACCCCACAGTGCAACCCGTGCCGGGCCCCGAGCCCCTCTGTTCACCCTGCGCTGCGACCCCCCATTGCACCCCCTGCCCTGCCACCCCCCATTGCACCCCCTGCCCTGCCACCCCCCATTGCACCCCCTGCCCTGCCCCCAGCCCCTGTCTGCAACCCCTGCCCTGCCACCCCCCATTGCACCCCCTGCCCTGCCCCCAGCCCCTGTCTGCAACCCCTGCCCTGCCACCCCCCATTGCACCCCCTGCCCTGCCCCCAGCCCCTGTCTGCAACCCCTGCCCTGCCACCCCCCATTGCACGCCCTGCCCTGCCCCCAGCCCCTGTCTGCAACCCCTGCCCTGCCACCCCCCATTGCACCCCCTGCCCTGCCCCCAGCCCGTCTGCAACCCCTGCCCTGCCACCCCCCATTGCACCCCCTGCCTACAGCCCCCCCGGGGAGTGAGAGACCCCGGGGGGGGGCACTGGGGCTGGGCAGGAAAGTGACTCTGCCCCAGGGAACCTGGGAGAAGCCTCAGAGCTGCCTCAGCCCCAGTGGGATTTGGGGTGCAGAGACTGGGGCCTGGTGCGGGGGGGAGATGGGGGGGTCTCAGGCAGGGAGGGGAGAAGCTGGAGTTGCGGGGGGTGGGGGTTGAACTGTCTCTGGGCAGCCAGGAAATTCCCGGGGGGGGGGTGGCGGGCGGGCGAAGGGGGGTTAATTGGATCCTGTCCCTGTTTGTGCCACTTGCCTCTCGCCCCCGATACAAATTCTCTCTAGTTCTGCCCCTTTTCTCTCTCAGTATCTCACATGGGGCTATAAAATCTGGGGCGATTCCCCTCCCATCCCCTCCAATGATCAGCTCTCCCGTCTCCCCCGATTTCCCCCGTTCTCCCCATGAGTCTCAAATGTCAATTTAAAATCTTCTCTAGCAACCTCCCACCGCAGCCAGCCCCTGTCACCCTGCCCCCAGCCCCCTGTCTGCACCCCCTGCCCTGCCACCCCCATTGCACCCCCTGCCTGCCCCCAGCCCCTGTCTGCACCCCCTGCCCTGCCACCCCCCATTGCACCCCCTGCCCTGCCCCCAGCCCATCTGCAACCCCTGCCCTGCCACCCCCCATAGCACCCCCTGCCTACAGCCCCCCCGGGGAGTGAGAGACCCCGGGGGGGGCACTGGGGCTGGGCAGGAAAGTGACTCTGCCCCAGGGAACCTGGGAGAAGCCTCAGAGCTGCCTCAGCCCCAGTGGGATTTGGGGTGCAGAGACTGGGGCCTGGTGCGGGGGGGAGATGGGGGGGTCTCAGGCAGGGAGGGGAGAAGCTGGAGTTGCGGGGGGCGGGGGTTGAACTGTCTCTGGGCAGCCAGGAAATTCCCGGGGGGGGGAGTGGCGGGCGGGCGAAGGGGGGAGGGGGGTTAATTGGATCCTGTCCCTGTTTGTGCCACTTGCCTCTCGCCCCTGATACAAATTCTCTCTAGTTCTGCCCCTTTTCTCTCTCAGTATCTCACATGGGGCTATAAAATCTGGGGCGATTCCCCTCCCATCCCCTCCAATGATCAGCTCTCCCATCTCCCCCGATTTCCCCCGTTCTCCCCATGAGTCTCAAATGTCAATTTAAAATCTTCTCTAGCACCCTCCCGCCGCAGCCAGCCCCTGTCACCCTGCCCCCAGCCCCCTGTCTGCACCCCCTGCCCTGCCACCCCCATTACACCCCCTGCCCTGCCACCCCCATTGCACCCCCTGCCTGCCCCCAGCCCCTGTCTGCACCCCCTGCCCTGCCACCCCCCATTGCACCCCCTGCCTGCCCCTGTCTGCACCCCCTGCCATGCCACCCCCTGCCCACAGCCAGCCCCTGTCTGCACCCCCTGCCCTGCCACCCTCCCCTGCTGGCAGCCAGCCCCTGTCTGCGCCCCCTGCCCTGCCACCCCCCATTGCACCCCCGCCCGCAGCCCCTGCCTACAGCCACCTCCTGCTCCCAGCTGCTCCCCCTTTGTGAGTGTCTGCACCCCCCCGCTCCTCCCTGCCCACAGCTGTCCCCTGCCACCCTCCCTCACCCGCAGCCTCTGCCGCCCGCGCCTCCAGCCAGCCCCTGTCTGCACTCCCTGGCCAGAGCCAGCCCCTGCCATCCGTCCTGCCACAGCCCCTGCCACCCCCCTTGCCTCCTGCCACAGTCCCTGCCCACAGCCCCTGCCACCCCCTGACCCCTGCCACAGCCCCTTTCCCCACCACAGCCTGTCTGCACCACCTGCCGACAGCCAGCTCCTGTTGCAGCCAGCCCGTGTCACACTCCCTGCCTCCAGCTAGCCCTGCCCCACGCCCCTGTCTGCAGACAGCCCCATGGCCACTGGTGCCCTGCAATTCCCTGGGCAGTAACCCTGCACACCTGCTTCAATGAGGGGGGCATGGAGCAGCTGGGACCCACACCTGTGCCCACCCGAGGGTGACCAGACAGCGAGTGTGAAAAATCAGGACAGAGGGTGAGGGGTAATAGGATCCTATATAAGAAAAAGACCCCAAAATTGAGACTGTCCCAATAAAATTGGGACATCTGGTCACCCTAGCACACCCCAGGGAGTGGTGGGGGTCTTTGGCTGTTGGAGTCTCTTGGGGGGTGGAACCTTTTGGGATTCCCAACCTGGCAATGAAGATCTGGTGGGGGTTCTCTGGCCGGTGGGGCTCTGAGGGGTATCTGAGGTCCCTGGCCAGGGACTCTGGGGGCTGGGTCCCAGGGAATATCTGGGGTGGGGGCTGGCTGGGGCTCTGGGGGCTGCTCCTTGTTGCAGCGCAGGCGTGCGTGAACAAAGCTCAACAGTCAATATGATTGAAAGCAAAGTCATTTATTACTCTCCAGCATGCTCTTATATACAATTAAGGCCAAGCAATCAAGCAATTGCTAATTGGTTAATAAGGTACACACAAGCAGCAGCTGTAACTTCATTGGGTAATTGTCATTCTGTCCCACTTTCTAATTTATTATCCTGTTTACTGCCTACCAGCAGATAAGAAGTAGCCTCAACCTTGAAACTTGCATGTCAATTTCTCACACTCTCATGCAAAACAATCCGACACCTCCCCCCTTTTCTCATAATAAAAAAGGGAAGGCACAGCAAAACATTCCCAGCTCATAGCATCACATTACTACAATCTATTACACAGCAAAACTAAAAGCAAATCTAAACACCAGCTGCCTAACTAAACCGTAACAATATCTTCCGCAGTGCCCTACTTTTACCTATACATCCCTCCTCCAGGTAATGCAAGTGGCCCAAGGGGCCAGGAGGGTCCCACCAAGGTGCAAACACCCACAAAGCAAATTTCCAATAAGGGCTTCCACTGCAGCAACATGGGGCAAGCAAAAGGCCGTAGTATTTACGGCACTCTGCGCCAAAATCAGCCAAGGCCGGACTCGCTGGAATCCACCTTGCTTACTAAATTCCCATTTCCCATGCAACTTATCTGATCCCAGTTAGGCCACCTGGCATTTGCCTCACTCTGGCAGTTCCCTACTTTCTCATAACAACTTTATCTCATCCCTCTGTTCTTGTGACCACGCTGCTGTAATTTTCCACCAAGGCAGCATAGGGAAGATGCAACCGGACATCTCCCCCCTATTCTTAAACACAAAAAAATTAAAAACATCCAATAAACTACACCAAACTTCATAGCAAAAGGCGTGCAAAACAAACAAACGACAAAAAAAAATACATCAATAACAGGGCTCATCTGTAACCATGCAATTCATAACATACAACACCAACAACATCAAACACAACTGTTGAGAATATTTTGCTAGCTTGGCAGTTGGTAGTGTGGGAAGCTAAGATGTTTAGGTTTTTAGGATGGGTTAATTAGGCTTTGAGCTTTGTTTTGAGAAGTTGGCCTTGGCTAGTTCTATGAAGTTACAGCTGCGGGTGTGTTAAATTTGTTAACCAATTAGCAACTGCTTGCTTGCCTGCTTTAAGAGTATAAAGAGCATGCTGGAAATGAATAAAGTACTCTCTGCTTATGATCACATGGGTTGTCAGACTCTGTCCCTGCTCCTCTGCGATGCAACAAATGGTGACCCCGACGTGATTGAATGAGGACAGTGTTGGTGGCCTGAACTGAAAGGAGGAAAAGAAGGCGCACCTGAGTCTCAGTGTCGAGCGGCTAGGAGCCGCAGGGCGTCCGAAAAGAGGGGCGCACCTGAGCTCAGTGTCGAGCGGCGGCCGCAGGGCGTCCGAAGAGAAGGGCGCACCTGAGTTCAGTGTCGAGCGGCTAGGAGCCGCAGGGCGTCCGAAAAGAGGGGCGCACCTGAGCTCAGTGTCGAGTGGCAAGCCGCAGGGCGTCTGAAAAGGGAGGCACACCCCAGCCCAGAGGTGAGCAGCTAACATGGGAACCGCTGCATCAGCGGAAGAAAGGACGGTGCATGAATATTTGATGCGCATCGCGGAGCGGCAGGGAGAGAAGCTCCCCTCTGATAAGTTATCCCGTCTGCTGCGGTGGGGACGGAGAAGGGGACTTTCTGTTCAACCAAGTACAATTTTTGATAAAACTGTTTGGGAGCGGCTAGGCTCCGAGCTTTGGAAGTCGGTGGCTCGGGGCGATAAGGAGGCCTTCTCCCTGAGTCCAGTATGGAATAAGGCGAAGGAGATAGTAGAAACTCTCGCGGCCGAGGCAGGAGTGCAGGCGGCCCTTTCTGAGCTTTGCCGCCCAACGCCCGGAATGCCTTCTGTGTTGCCGGTTGGAGCCAGAGAGTTTTTCGGTGGTGAGGACACGGTGATACCTTTGGCTTCCAACCCCTACCCTATGGATGATGTTGCCCCTGCTACGGCCCCACTACCCTCCAATGTGGCTATCGGCCCCGACATGATTGATCCTGCTACGGTCCCGTTACCCCCCGATACGCCCGAGCCTATGGAGACAGCCTTGCCGTATGCACCCCCTCCAAAGCCATGCCGTGTCCACGGGGCCTGGGGGTGCCACGATTGCGGGGGGACAGAAGAGGCTCGGGTGGAACATGTGCCATCGAACCCATATCCCGATTTGACTACGTTTCCTCAGTTTACTCAGTCTGATGCCTTCTATAAGGAGATGGAGCGCCAGGGTCGACAGCTGCAGCATATATGTGACAAGTTGGACCAATTGGAAGGTCTTCCACCTGGATCATCGCGATCGCATCTTCACAAGTGCTTTCATTCGACTCGCCCCCCCGCCCCGCCTGGCCCCGGGGACCCTCCAACTGGAGACCCTCCGGATCCGGTACAGCGCTGGCATGGAGTTTTAAGAGAAGCCATCCTTGAAGGTCTAACACCTGAGGCCTTTCCGGTGATTACGCCAGACCCTCAACACCCTAATCATAGACGGTGGGCCCCTTTGGACTGGAAGTTGATCCGTGAGGCACAGAAATCGATCATGGCTTATGGACTAGATAATCCGTATGTACAGTCTATCATTGAACAGATATTTGTTGGCCAAGCAATGTGTCCGTACGATGCGATTAAGCTAGCTGATATGCTTCTTACACCTACACAGAAACTGTTGTGGAAAGATGATTGGGCTAAGAGAGTTGACTTGGCTCTTGTCCGCAATTTGGATTTACCGGATGATGATCCTCGGCGCCTGGCCACTGCTGATATGTTTTTGGGAGCCGGTCGCTTTGTTGACCCGCACTTGCAAGCTCGCCTTGAGCCCCGGATCCTGCAGCAATCACAGGAACTAGCTTTGGCTGCCTTTAAAGCGGTGCCCCAGATGGGAAAGCCGGTCCCTCCCTATGCTAAAATTACACAAGGCCCATCGGAACCGTATTCCACCTTTTTGGATCGCCTTCGAGAGGCTATTGATAGATCTCCCAATCTGACGCCAGAAGCCAGAACTGCAGTTGGACTTGATCTTGCCACCCAGAATGCAAATCCCACTTGCCGCCGTATATTAGCCACCTTGCCCAAGACTGCGACCCTGATGGAAATGATTGAGGCATGTGGTAGGGCCGCTATGCTTGAGGAGACGGATAAGGCGGCAATTCATGCTAAGGCACAGGCCTCTGCACTGGCCGTGGCGTTACAACCCCTGCTCGGGGGACAGCGGGGGGCTAGAAGACCGACCCGGCCAGCCGGCCCCTGTTTTGGTTGTGGAAAACCCGGGCATTTCCGGCGGGACTGCCCTATGCAAAATGGGCAGCAGGCCTCTGATGTGTCACCTGAAGCTGCAACTGGCGCTTGCACACGATGTGATAAGTTTGGACATCGCGCCGCCGACTGTTGGGCGCGTTACACGAAGGATGGAACACCGCTGCCGGGAAACGGATCACGGAGCGCCCCTCGGAGGAGCGCGATGACACAAGTGCCTCCACCCGCCAACCCGGCTGCCTGGAACACCTCACCGGAGCAACCCGTGGCAGTGCCGGAGTGGACTTGGCCACAGCGACAGATGTAGTTTTAGAGACTGACGAGGTTCAAGTTCTTCCTTCCAACATCGATGGTCCATTGGGATTTGGACTGAGTGCCCTTTTGATTGGCCGTTCGTCAACATCGAAACAAGGTATTTTTGTTTTGCCTGGCCTTATTGATGCCGACTATACGGGGAATATTGGGATAATGGTACGCGCCCTTTGTCCCCCTGTGACTATAACTGCTGGTACACGTCTTGCTCAGTTAATACCTTTCAAGGGATGTGTGCCCCGACCGACCCCGATTGACCGCGGGTCTCGAGGGTTTGGATCCACTGGCCCTCCCCAAACTGCCTTTGCTATGGACATTACTTTGTGCAAGCCCACCCGAACTGCTCGGCTTCAGGGATCCGATGGGCGGCAAATCACTCAGGAAGCTTTTATTGGGGATGCAATGCAGAGTGGGGTAACTGAGGCACCTGGGACGACAGAGGTAGCAGATACTGTGTTTACCTTGGAATTAGAGCACACTGAAGCGGTTGCAGCTGATGCCCCCATGCAGAATGATGTAGGAGATGCGCCATCTAACCTAGTATCAGAATGCCCAGGGGCAGTTGTAAATGGGGCCCCTCTACAGAGCGACATGTGTCCTCAAGAACTGCCTGTGTGTGGAAAGGGAGACGAAGAGGAGCAAGAGAATTTAGCTGTGCAGCTGGCAGATACTGGCTCACCCATTTTTAGTATTGAAAGCTCTGGGGCTCAAAAAACATTTGTGCCTGTTACAGCTGCAGCAATTGAAGAACAAATCATTGCAGAAACTGTAACATCTATGGAAACCTCAGCTGAAACTTTAAAGCCTTTAGAAGCAGTGCCTGGAAAACTATTTCCTGAACTAGTCCAAGATATTACCACTGCTCATTCGGGATTTGAGGCTGCAAACAGTAGGACTGAAGAAATTGCAACTGTGTTAGTATCAGAGATGTCTGCTGCAGTGGTGGATGGAATGTCTGAAAGAGCCACACGATGTACACAACCTGGGCCCCTGGAGGAAAGTTGCTTGTTTGCTATGCCAGGATTCTTTTTGTTTGATCCTCCCTGAATGATTTAATTGATTGAGATAATTTTTGCTTTGCCTGAATGTATAGGATGATGTCCTGATAATTTCCCCCGTAGAACTTGAACCACGATGGTGGTGGAACAGGAGAAAAAACACTTACATTATTGATATTGCCAATGTCTAGAAATTCCTGACTAAAAAGACATTGAGAACTGACCCTGGTAAAGAAGCAAAGAATTGCACACTGGCAGGAAAAAATTTGGGACTCCTGCTAAAAACTGTGGTATTGATTGGATTTTGGGGTTTATTTTGCAGGCTGCGCCCTGTGTTGTGGAATTTTTTTTTAGCATGTATTGCCCTCCCTAATTGGATTGTAAATGATATTACCCCTCCCCATTACTAACCCCTGTTTTTTAGAGCCTATTTGTTTTTTGTTTTTGAAGTTTGAGAAAATTCGGCCTAAAGGTTTGTTGAGTATTCTTAAAGCGGGGAGTTGTAGGCATAAATCTAGGAAATTTGGGAGAATGGCTTTGAATTTATGTGACCCAAAATACCTTTATGTAAAGTGCTTTGGATCGGGCCCAGGCAGGCACGCAATAGATAGAGAACTTGAGGAGGAAAAAAGGATCGGGCCCAGGCGGCGGGCAACAGACAACAAGCTTGGAATACTGGTTGATAACCTTGAGGGTGTAGTTGATAGAAAAGGTAATTAATTACTAGCGAGTAATGTTAGGCAGAGTACAAAGTTAACTCTGTGGTTGCTGGAGGGAATAGCAGTTGAATTTAGAAGTAAGTTAGGATGCAATTGTATTACTGTAAATGATTTAATTGATGATGTAATTTTCCTTTTTTGCCTGATGGTACTAAGGGTATTTGTATATTGTATGTAATGATTGATTGCCCAGTAGGGATAGTTTTGTTTTGTTTTTTAGATATTAAGAAAATTGGTGTTAGCTGCATAGCATTTTATGTACCATGCATTTATTTACAGAGTTAAATTTATGTTATGTGTTTTTTGTTTTGTTTTGTGGTGTTTGTTTGTTTGTTTTTTTCTGGCCAGGATTGTTTTTTGTGTTTTATGTGGTTTATGTTGTGTTTTTTCTAGGACCCCCCCCCTCCCTCAGTGTCAGTTTGATCGCCTGACATCTGAGGGATAATTTGGTAATAGAAGTTTGCCACAAGTTGGTGTGCTATTGAGTAGGGGGGAATCCTGTAGAATTTACACCATTTATTTGTTGTGCTTTGTTTTTGTTTGGTGTTGTTGGGGTTATGTTAAGAATTGCATGGTTATATAGGTTGGCTTTATAAAGTTTTAATTTTGGTTTGTGATAGATTGTGGTGTTATGTTGTTATAAGTTGGAAATGTTTTGCTAATGTTTTTATCCCCTTTTTTTCCCCTCCTTTTTGATTTTGGGTGGAGGGGGGAGGTGTTGAGAATATTTTGCTAGCTTGGCAGTTGGTAGTGTGGGAAGCTAAGATGTTTAGGTTTTTAGGATGGGTTAATTAGGCTTTGAGCTTTGTTTTGAGAAGTTGGCCTTGGCTAGTTCTATGAAGTTACAGCTGCGGGTGTGTTAAATTTGTTAACCAATTAGCAACTGCTTGCTTGCCTGCTTTAAGAGTATAAAGAGCATGCTGGAAATGAATAAAGTACTCTCTGCTTATGATCACATGGGTTGTCAGACTCTGTCCCTGCTCCTCTGCGATGCAACACACAACAAACATAAAATAACAAGGGTAAAACAAAAAAAATGGTGTAAAGTCTGCAGGGTTCCCCCATTCTCTATTGCACACCAAATTGTGACAAAATTTCTATTACCAATCCATCCCTCATGTGTCAGGCGATCAAACTGACACTGAGGGGGGGGGGGATTCACAGCAGAAAACACAACAATTCTGGCCAGAAAACACACACCACAAACAAACATAAAACATAAATTTAAACTCCATAATAAATGCATGGTACATTAAATACTATACAGCTAACATCAATTCTCTTAAATATCTAAAAAACAAAAACAAATATACCCCTACTGGGCAAAACAGGGGAATCACTGCATCAATAAATCATTTACAATAATACAATTACTTCCTAGCTTACCTCTAAAATCCAAAGCTAATCACAGCTTAAGGGTTCTTACTATTAACTTCTACTTTTTAACACTAAAAAGAAAAAAACATCACCACTTATATGCCCTTAAGCCTAATACAATTACAATTACATAGCACTATATACATTCTTCAGCTAATACAACAAAATTATTCATAGCCAAACAATTACAAACTAATTTCTTTGCCTAAATTCATACACAAACATTTCAAAAATACCAAAAACTTTTCTCTTAGCATCTTTACAAAATCCAACTGCTATTCCCTCTAGCAACTAAAAAGTTAACTTTTTACTCTGCACCCTCAAAGGTTTCCAACCTGCTTTCTAATCTCTTAATCATTGCCTGCCCGTCTGGGCCCGATCCTTTTTTCCTCTCCAAGTTCTCTATCTATTGCCTGCCTGCTTGGGCCCGATCCTTTTTTCCTCTCCAAGTTCTCTGTCTATTGCCTGCCTGCCTGGGCCCGATCCTTTTTTCCTCTTGCTAAACCGTTCCTTTCATGAATACCAACTTATCCCACTATCAATTTAGCTAGGAGGGTGTACTTCTTAACTAGCCCCACCCTTCTAGTCTCTACTGCAAGCAATTATCTGTACTTTCCCACCGTGGGGGCTACATTCTCATGCATATAACTTTAATTACAACATCTGCAATCAGCCTATCTATTTTAAATATAGGCTACATCTAGTATCAAGCAATCTACAACAACCAATAATCAGCACATAACACAAAATTAACAAAAATCTAATAAGGCTAACAAAAGCACTTTACATAAAGGTACTTTGGGTCACATAAATTCAAAGCCATTCTCCCAAATTACCTAAATTTATGCCTAAATAACCCACAATTCCCCCCTTGAGAATACTCAACAAACCCTTTGGCTGAGTTTCCTCAAACTTAAAAAACAACAAACAATTAAACTCTAAAAAGCTGGGGTAATTAGTTCCACAATCATCCTCCCCATGAACCCGGCAAGGGTTCGGTATGTGAGAGCCCTCACCCCCCAACCCAACCGGTCCACATGCTAGGGTTAGTAATGGGGGGGGTAATATCATTTACAATCCAATTGGGGGGGGGCAATACATGCTAAAAATTTTATCCAAAACACAGGGCGCAGCCTGTAGAATAAATCCCAAAATCCAATTAACATCACATTTCTCAGCAGGAGTCCCAAATTTCTTCCTGCCAGTGTACAATTCTTTGTTTCTTCACCAGGGTCAGTTCTCAATGTCTTTTTAGTCAGGAATTTCTGGACTTTGGCAATATCAACAACATGAGTGTTTTTTCTTCTTTTCCACCACCGTCGTGGTTCAGCTTCTACGGGGGAAATAATCAGGACGTGGGGGCTGCAGCGGACGAGGGAGAAATTAGCCAGCACATTACCTTGTCCTTTTGTCCTGCTATTTAAAAGCACAATAAAACTAAAAAATAATTAGGCCAATCATCAGTAGAAAAATTCTCCTGATGTGAAGGGGTCTTTTGCAATAAAATCATGGGTCCAGGCAGTCAGTCTCCTGGTTGCAAAATTGGCAGGGCTGCTAGGATCTTTGGGCAGCTCTTTCCATACCTGTGAAAGGAGACAGCTAACACATTCCATTAGTGCCTGGCAGGATTTTGCAGCTCTCATTAGCTTTTTTGGGCCCAGTCAAGCTCTCTTTAGTCTGGGCTGTTCGCCAAGTCTTAGCTGTCCTTGACTGGGGCGAGAAAAGAATGAGCTTTTCTTCGGTTAAATCATTTTGTTCTCTCTCCTTCCCTGCTTGGCTTCTTTTAATCTGTGCAGCCTGTGTCAGAACACCCAGCTGTTGCTGCTCATACCGGAGAAGCATAACGGTTTTCCCGGCACTGTCCCAGGCTCAGACCAGCCAGCGTAGGATGCCTTCTCCGGGCTTCTGCCAAAACAACTTACTTGCTTGTAGGTCCGAACGACCTCCGGGGCCACGGCACGAGCCTCTGCCTGCGCCATGCACTCCAAAGTTTTCCCGTCCAGGGCTCGCTTGCAGCGGAGCACCTCCTCACGTGCCTCTGCCTGCTCACGAGCCTCTGCCTGTGCCATGCACTCCAAAGCTTTCTCGTCCAGGGCTCGCTTCCAGCGGAGCACCTCCTCACGAGCCTCTGCCTGCTCCCCCTCTTTCCACAATGATCCAGCTGGAAAACCTTGCATTTGATTTAACTTATTATAAATGGCCTGCAGCTATTGACCCTGGCGCTCCATTTTCTTATAAAAGACATTAAACTGGGTAAACTGAATAGGTGTAGTCAAATTGGGATAGACCTGTGATGGCACGTGTCTCACCCGAGCCTCCTTTATTTCCCTGCATTCGTGACACCCCCAGGTCCCGTGGACACGGCATGGCTTGGGAGGGGGTGCATACGGCAAAGCTGTTTTCATAGGCTCGGGCGTGCTGGAGGGTAGTGGAACCATAACAGGGGCAACATTATCCAGGTCAGAAGCCAAAGGTATCACCGTGTCCTTGCCACTGAAAAACTCCCTGGCTCCAACCGACAACACAGAAGGCATTTCGGGCGTTTGGGCGGAAAAGCTTAAAAAGGGCCGCCTGCACTCCTGCCTCGGCCACGAGAGTTTTTACTATCTTCTTTGTCTTATTCCATACTGGACTCAGGGAAAAGGCTTCCTCATCGCCCTGAGCCACCGACTTCCAAAGCTTGGAGCCTAGCCGCTCCCACACAGTTTTATTAAAAATTGTACTTGGCTTAACAAAAGGTTCCCTTCTCTGTCCCCACCGCAGCAGGCGGGATAACATATCAAAGGGGAGCCTTTCTCCCTGCCGCTTCATAATGTGCAATAAAGGCTTCTGTGTTATCTTTTCTTCAGCTGATACACCGGTACTCACGTTAGCTGCTCTGCCCTTCTCCACCGCGGCTTATAGCCGCTCTCCTCAGGGCTCAGGTGCGCCTCTCTTTTCGGACGCCCGGGGGTTTCTCCAGCACTCCCCGTCGCGGCTCCCAGCCGCCCGCCTCTGGGCTCAGGCTCCTGGCCGTTCGCCTCTGGGCTCAGGCTCCCGACACTATCATCACTCGATACAAATCACGTCGGATAAGCACTCCCCGCCTCTGGGCTCAGGCTCCTGGCCGTTCGCCTCTGGGCTCAGGGCTTCTCTGCCTGGGTCAGGCCACCGACACTTTCATTCGATACGAATCACGTCGGGGTCACCATTTGTTGCAGCGCAGGCGTGCGTGAACAAAGCTCAACAGTCAATATGATTGAAAGCAAAGTCATTTATTACTCTCCAGCATGCTCTTATATACAATTAAGGCCAAGCAATCAAGCAATTGCTAATTGGTTAATAAGGTACACACAAGCAGCAGCTGTAACTTCATTGGGTAATTTGTCATTCTGTCCCACTTTCTAATTTATTATCCTGTTTACTGCCTACCAGCAGATAAGAAGTAGCCTCAACCTTGAAACTTGCATGTCAGTTTCTCACACTCTCATGCAAAACAATCCGACAGCTCCTGACCTTTCTTCTTCTCCCTGATTAGCTTATGCCAGAATCCTGGCTCCAAGCACTGCCCGACATTCCCCGGCCAGGCCCAGTCACCGTGATAACTTTCTAGCCACTTATCAAACACTGTGAGGTGAAATCACAGATTTTTCCTCTTCTCCCCTCTTGAAAACTGCAGGAACTTCCAGTTCCATTGTCCTAGATTGTCCAGTCCATTGTCCAGTCCTTGTCCTGGATCTGGGGGATGAGGGAGGTGGGAGGGGGGTCAGCACTGCCACACGATGGTCTCTTCCACAGCTTTCAGGACTCATTCTTTCTGAACTCTGGTTTCATTGAGACCAATGTTAATCCAGAGTCACTGTATGGAAGGACAAGGAGTGACTCCGGATAGACAGTGGAGCGAATGAGACCAGCAATTCTCCCTGTGAGGAGGGGCTCTCATTAGCTGCTCTCCCCAGAGAGCTAAAGGAGGGAAGCTGCTCAGACGCTCTGTCCCTCTCTGCTCAGGATACTGGGGTTCAGCTTCCTGGGTCAGACGCTGCAGCCTCCATTGTGATCTGGGAGACCAGGCTTAGCAGCTGCTGCTCCCCCAGCGGGGTTCTGTGCTGGAAAGTGACCTGAATTAAAGCTGCTTCTCTGCCCGGACCAGGGGATGACTTTCTCCAGCTGGTCCTAGCCCCCTAGGGCAGCCCTGGGCCCTGTTAATACTAAATTCTGAGCCAGAGTCTCCAGGTAACTGACAGACCTCAGGGAAAGTGCTGGGGACTGGCAAGAAAGTGACTCTGCACAAACAGCCCCTCCTCATTTCTCCTCCCAGTAGCAATTGCCAGGAGAAAATCCAGCCCTGGGAGAGCAAAGCCCCCAGGAATGGGACTGTCCCAGCCAGAGGGGCAGGGAGAGAGGACAGGGGAAGGAGAGACTGAAAGGGGCAGTGGTAGAAATGAGGGGGGAGATATTTCCAGCTCTCTAGTCCACCCAGACACATGTATTGCTGCATCCCTGGGCAGAACCACTTTCCAGTGAACAAGCAAAGGATCAGAGAGAGGAAAAGCCAGTTCCTGACTCCATATTCCCCCTGCTGGGGTGTAGCTGCCGTGGGGTCAGTGTCCGAGGGAATCCCCCACAGTGACCCCTTTGGTTCTGCTCTTTTCTAGCCTTGTGTTCAGAGACTTTGTTAGGGGGTGAGGAGAGGGAGAAGGGAGGTTAAAAATGTGTCTGGGTTTAGCTGGCAGGAGGGGCCAGGTCTACATTGTAATAAACAGATTTAGCATTTCCCAGCATGGCAGGATCTAGGGTGTCTGTCTGCAGGGAAAGGGCCTGGGGGAATTCTGATGTGAAATTAACTAACACCGGTTCTGAAATGCCCACAACTGCCCTTCTCCCCCAGACAGGCTGCAGAATGGCGTCCATGTTTTGCTCCAGGTCATCCCAGCCTGACGTGGGACAGGGAATAGAAATGGCTGCAGTGGAGTCAGTTCAGGTAGAGATTATCGGGGGGTTGCTGGTGGGTTCCTGCTGGAGGAGAGGGACAGCAAATACACCGGAGATGGGAAGGTTTGCACAGTCTGGTCTGGAGGTTGGAGCGGGGCAGGAAATTCACAGCGTGGGGAAAGGAGGAGGCCAGGGTGTAGCAAACCTGCTGGGAGTTATTTAATAAGTGGCCTAGATTCTAGGAACAGACCCAGGAGGTTGGGAGGCGGAAATGCCCTAATTTGTGAAGAAAGAAAATAGCCCACCTACATGGGGCTAGTCAAACTGACCAGACTCCCAGGGCTGGAGCCTGACCTCACTAACCAGCGGCTGCTGTGAGATATGAAGGGGGCACCCATGAGTCAGGCTTATTGGAGCTGCCTCTCCCTTCATATCCCGCTCCTCACAATGAGGAGGTTATTGGGCTTCCTACCAGGGAGTTCTCCCTGGACCCTGCTAGGGGCTCCATCTCCTGTATCAGTCGGTGGCCAGTAGGTGTGTGATGGATCTGCTGGGAGACACAAGGGGCTCTCTCTTCGTCCCCTCACCCTGGTATTTGCTGGATATGCTGAGCGGGGTGGGGCTGGGACTTTGTTGACTGCGATCCACCCAGAGCTTCCATTTGATTGGCTCCTCTCTGCCACAAATAGTGGGGCTGTGAGTGGGGAAAGAGGTCCTGAGTGTTGGACTCTTGCTATTTCAGGGGCCAGTGACCTTCGAGGAGGTGGCTGTGAATTTCACCAGGGAAGAGTGGGCTCTGCTGGACCCCGCTCAGAGAGCCCTCTACTGGGATGTCATGCAGCAGAACTATGAGACTGTGACCTCGCTGGGTAAGGGTTCCTGTCCCCTCGGTTCTTGGAAGGGGAAATGAAGAGTTAAGGTTCACGCCAGCCCCACAATGCCACCTCTACTCTCCTGTTTCAGCATCACCCCCAATATGCCAGTGACACACACACACTGCCACAGACCCTCCCCTGCTGCAGAACACTTTGGGAACAGAGCACAGGAGCCGTATCGCACAGTGTCAAATAGCTTCTGTTTGCTCAAGTGAAACTGGGGGTTAGGTCTGGCATAACTGTTCCATACCCCTAATCATTTTTGTTGCCCTTTTCTGAACTTTTTCCAATTCCAATATATCTTTTTTTGAGATGGGGCGACAACATCTGCATGCAGTATTCAAGATGTGGGTGTATCATGGATTCATCTGCTGTTTTTACAAATATGATATATGATATTTTGTGTCGTATCTATCCCTTTCTTAATTATTTCCAACATTATTCGCTTTTTTTCACTGCTGCTGCACATTGAGTGGATGTTTTCAGAGAACTATCCACAGTGACTCCAAGATCCATCTCTTGAGTGGAAACAGCTAATTTAGACCCCATCATTCTGTATGTATAGTTGGGATTATTTTTCCAATGGGCTGCACTATGTGCTATCCTGTCATCTAGTACTGCTGAGATCCTGCATTCAGTGATATCCCTGCCCTTCCTGTTCCCTTTCTCCACTGAACCCCACCGGCCCATGCTTCCTGTTCCCAGCTTCCCCAGGACACTCTCTCTGTCTCTGAACCTCTCGGTGCGTCCTTGAATGCTGGCTGGGAGTATCCAGACAGGGGATCTCCAGCAGCAGAACACTGAATCTCACCCAGGATTACAGATGACACAACACCTCACTGCTCTGGTTTGCACCCCAGCATGTGAAAATGGCCTAGGTTGGTAGTGACATTTCTTGAGACATGCAGAGTCTTGTTCCCATATCACCAGGTGTGATAACGATAACAGGAAAGGCCGAATATGGGAAACTGATTGTTCAGCTTGCTTTTGACCTGCATCATATTTTGCAATATATTCCAAATAAGGAAATTAAAGTGCAACGTATGTGTCATTGTTTGGGGTTTTAAGCTTTAAAAGGCTTGTGTGGTTTTTAGCTCAGGGGACAGTATTCCAATAGCTGTCGCCCCCTGTGCACTTTTAACCAAAAAAAGAGCCTCAGGCTGAGCTGATTCAAAATCAATCGTGTGGTCGTTTTCCACAACAGCTTCAAGAGGTCCCTGTGATGGAATGTAAATGTCTTCTTCACACCTTCCCCCTGCAGGAGAATGGCTCTTTGACCAGCTGTTTGCCTTGCTGTCTCTGAGGAACTGCTCTGTGGGTGTTTCCCAGAATTGTAACTTTTTCAGTAATATCATACAGTAAAGTCTCATAACTTTACATACAGCGTTACTACACATTTTAACAGGACGATAATATTCAGTAGATTATGCATTTTCAAATGATACCTCACAAGCCATACTGTGTACAAAATTGATCATAACTTTCTAGAAGAGTGAACATAGGGGTGTAGACTGACACAGTGTCTGAGTGTGTGTTTCCAGCAGATATGTGGGTATTTCAATCCCTCATAAGCACAGTGTTCGGCATCTTCAAGGACCTGGGGAACTAGTCCTGGAAATTCACTGGTTTACCAAGTGTGACACTGGATGGAATTGTGAGACACTTTGGTATTAATAATAAAATAATATTATAATCTGATAAAATTGCAATGATAGATATGCCATGCCAGGTGTCAGTGAAAATGTTATGATTTTCCACGTATGATAATTTTGTTTCTATGTTTGTATCACCTTTGTATTGTGAGTTATAGATATGCAGGGTATATCTGTATTTCCAGACTTGTGCAGTGTTTCTGGGTGACACCCCCAGACATTTTAGCATCAACACTGCCTAGCCTGTTTGATGGCCCATTGAGGGTCATCAGCTGTACAATGAGCCCATGGAAAGGACCAAGGGGATACACCTATTGAGTCAGCAAGACATGCCGGGGTATGCCTGTGTAATGAGAACTCCAAGGCTTTTCCATGCCACGTGCTGTGAAGCTTGTGTTTGGGACTCAAGAAGTACAGGCCACATGGCAAAAGGAATATAAAGGGCAGCTGCATCATCTCCATTTTGTCTTCAATCCACCTTCCTACCTCTGGAGCAACTTCTCTACAAACTGAACCCTGGAACAAAGGACTGAATGACCCATCCAATCTGTGGATGTGTTCCAGACAGACTTTCAAGCCAGCAACTCACCAATACTGCTAAGAACCTGATATATCCATTTTGGAATGTATCTGACTGCTTTCCCATTTAACTTCTTTCTGTCTTTCTTTCCTTTAAACCTTTAGTTTAGATGCTAAAGGATTGTCTGGAAGGATGGAATTTTGGGTAATATCCAAACCTATACTGACCTGGTGATGTGGCTGACCCTTTGGGGTCAGAAGAACACTTTGTTTATGTGAGCAGAGTTTTTAAATAACCTCTCACTGTACTGGACCTAGCTGCTGATTAGGAGCCAGAGAACTGGGATGCAATAAAGGGGGCTGCGTGATTTCTTTTTTCAGCTTCTCGATAACCCGTGTTTGTGACTGGTCGGTGAGTTTAACTTCAGTGTTAACCACCATTTTTGGGAGCATCTGCTCTCCCTTTTTCAGCCTGCCCTAACTTTGGCATTTTCAGTGAGAACTGCCCCTGGCCCACCAGGTCACACTAAGCACTGAAGTTAAAGTAATAGAATGTTTTTTTATGCCCAAGTCTTATGAAATCAACTGAACTCCTTTGTTTTCTTTCATCTGAGCAGGGTTTCTAGTTTTCCAGCGTGATGTGATCTCCCAGCTGGAACAAGGGGAAGAGCCAAGCGTCCCAGACCTCCAAGGTTCAGAGGAAAGAGAGATCCTGAGATCTCCCTGCACAGGTGAGGAAACATTAAACCACCCAGAATCTGTAAGTGCCTGGGATGCCTAACAAAGCCCTTGGGAGGTCTCTCAGTTCATTATTGTCCCTAGCAGGGGTCATATCCTCAGGGCAAATATAGATCTTCTTTGAGTGCTTGCTCATATCAATTCCAGTAAGTGCGCGCGCCGCGTGCACGCTTGTCAGAAGATTTTTACCCTAGCAACACTCGGTGGGTCAGCGCCGCTATAGCACCGGATATATACCCCTGCCGACCCATCAGCCCCTCAGTTCCTTCTTACCGCCCGTGACGGTCGTTGGAACAGTGGAGAGTGGCTTTGCTGACCTCCACATCCCTAGCTTCTCGTAGTTATTTACTCTTTATCGTGTATATAGTTCAAGTTCTTGTAGTTATAGTTAATTTTAGTACGTATTTTCATAGTTACTGTATATAGTTAAGCAGGGGATTGGGGGAGTAGCCCCCTTTCCTCCGACCCGGTGCGGGCTCATGCCCAAGGCACCGGGATTTAAACCCTGCTCGGCGTGCCAGAAGCCGATGCCGGTGGGGGATCCTCATGACTGCTGCCTAAAATGCTTAGGAGAATCCCACCTGACAGACAAGTGCCGAATTTGCAAGTCGTTCAAGCCAAGAACGAAGAAGGAGCGGGACTTCTGACTAAAGAAGCTCCTTATGGAATCGGCCCTTAATCCTGCGGTGCCGGCACCGTCCACCCAACCCGCATCGGTGAGGAGCGCGCCTTTGGCACCGGATCGCTCCAGTACCAAAAAGGACTCCCGGCACCGGCATCTGCCGGCACCGGCTCCGGCACTGCTCCCTTTCCCCGACTGGGAAATGACGTACTGCTCCGACCCCATCCTCGCAGAAGGAGCACACAGCAAAGTCCATCCGTCAGACCCCGGTAACTGCTGCGGCACCGCCAACACCGGCACTGCAGTTGGCAGCTCCTCCTAGCGCGGCACCATCAATTCTGGTACCACATTGAGTCTGGTGCCACATAGCTCCCCGGCTCATGCTGTGGTCGAGCTCACTCTCCCTTGTACGCCGGAGACCTTCTCAACGGCAAGAGAGCTCATCGCGCTGACGGAGTCGATGCAGCCTCAACCCCCGGCACCACCGGTGCGGGTTATCCAATCCATCGGCAAGCTGGCCCTGATAAGGCCTCCTTCCGTTGGTCTACCGGAGAGACGTCTTTCCAGGTCGCGGTCTCGGAGACGTTCCCGCTCCTGCCATTCCCGATTCCGGCACCGCTCGCAGTCCCGGCACCGCTCTCCATCGCAGTACCGGTCGTACTCGCGGAGACTTTCAAGATCTCTGTCACCGGACAGATACTCCTGATACCGATCCGGCTCTCGGTACCGATCTCAGTACCGTGCGTCCCGCAGTCACTCCCGGCACAGGGACTCAAGATCCCGGTCGACCTCTCGGCACCGGCACGGTAGAAGGTCCCGGTCTCGTTCGTGGCACCGACAAGACCGGTACCGCTCACCGGTACCGCCCCGGGACCGAACGTCAGGAACAGCAGTACCCTACCAGGGTCTCTCGGCCCCGCCGTGGCCTTCGAGACACATGTCAATGTCGTCCCAGGCTGGGAGTGCTTCTTACCACCAGGACTGGGCATCTGATATTCCGTGCCACCATCCAGAGGCACAAAGCCAGGAGCAAGGTCCTCATCGATGGGCCGTTTGGACTCCGTGGGCATATCACGAGGCCCAAGGTGCCCCACTTGTGGCTCAACGCTCCGGCCCCTCAGAGCACAGGGTTCCTGAAGCGACTGTAGCCATCCTCCTCCCGCGGGCACGGACGAGGATCCACTTCAATCTGCAGACCCTGAGATTCCACCGGATGCAGATGGTGCTCCGCCGGTCCATGACCCACCTCAGGACCCGTTGGTACCGGGCCTCTCCTCCCCCTCCTCTCCTGATGAGGCAGTGGCAGGAACATCCTCCTCTGGTCCTCCGCCTATTGATCTCAGGGCCCATCAAGACCTCTTGCGGAGAGTAGCACAAAACATGAATTTGCCAGTGGAGGAGGTTGATGAAATAGAGGACCCTGTCGTAGACATATTATCGGCGGATGCGCCTCTTTGAGTGGCTCTCCCGTTCATCCGCACTATTCAAGCCAGTGCAGACACAATTTGGCAATCCCCAGCTTCTATTACACCTACAGCTAGGGGAGTAGAGAGAAAATATATGGTCCCCTCCAAGTGGTATGAATATCTCTACACCCACCCACCTCCCTGCTCCCTGGTCGTCCAATCCATGAACGAACGTGGGTGTCTGTGGGGAAGTTTGCAGAACTCCTTCCCCAGGAGTCCTGCGCAGAGTTTACGGCCCTACTAGAGGAGGGTAAAAAAGTGCGAGAACTTTTCTCCAGGCCTCTCTGGATGCGGCGGACTCGGCAGCCAGAACGCTTGCATCCAGGGTAACGATGAGACGCATCTCCTGGCTACAAGCTTCAGGCCTTCCCCCAGAATAGCAGCAGACAATTCAGGATTTGCCTTTTGAGGGCCAGGGCCTTTTCTCGGACAAAACCAACCCCAGGTTGCAGAGCCTCAAGGACAATTGAGTCATAATACGCTTGTTGGGTATGCACACGCCGGTGACCCAACATAGGTCCTTCAGGCCCCAACCATACCGCCCTTATAACCAGCCTAGGCCGCGTCAGGATACGACCAGACGGCACGGCAGGGGGAATCGGCGGAGACAGTCTGGCCCTCAGGGAAACCAAAGTCAAGCGCCCCCTAAACCACCTACGGGGCCAAAACAAAACTTTTGATGGGATGTTCTGAGGACGGCCCACCAGTTTCCCTGCCGGATCCTTCTCCCTCCTTCTTCAACCGCCTCTCCCATTTCCTCCCTGCCTGGTCCCAGCTGACCTCCAACCGTTGGGTCCTCTGCACGGTGGAAACAGGATATCAGCTCCAATTTGTTTCTCCACCCCCATCCCACCCGCCCTACCCGTCCCTCTTCAGGGTCCCCTCTCACGAGCAATTTCTCTTACAAGAGGTCCATGCGCTCCTAAATCTGGGAGCCATAGAGGAGGTGCCAGAGGGCATGAGGGGTAAGGGGTTCTATTCCCGCTACTTTTTAATCCCCAAGGCAAAGGGGGGTCTACGACCGATCCTGGACCTGCGAGAACTCAACAAATTCATGATAAAGCTCAAGTTCCGCATGGTATCCCTGGGGACCATCATCCCATCCCTGGATCCGGGAGACTGGTATGCTGCCCTCGATATGAAGGACGCGTATTTCCACATCGCCATTTACCCGCCGCACAGACGGTATCTCAGTTTTGTGGTCAACCAACAGCACTTCCAGTTCACGGTGCTTCCCTTCGGTCTTTCTACGGCCCCAAGAGTCTTCACCAAATGTATGGCCGTAGTAGCTGCCTCCCTCCGCCGTCATCGAATACACATCTACCCGTACCTCGACGATTGGCTCATTCGAGGGACTTCCCAGTTGCAAGTATCACAGCACCTGTGTGTCGTCAAAGACCTCTTTGGGAGGCTCGGCCTCATGATCAATGTAGAAAAGTCTACCCTGACTCCAACGCAGAGAATAGACTTTATTGGAGCAGTTCTGGACTCCAATCTGGCCAGGGCCTGCCTTCCTCTGCCACGGTTTCAGGCAATGTCTTCGATCATTTGAAGTTTTCAATCCTTCCCGACAACGTCGGTGCGCACCTGCCTCGGTCTATTAGGTCACATGGCGTCCTGCACCTTTGTGACCAAGTACGCGAGGCTGCGACTTCGGTGCTTCCAAACCTGGCTTGCTTCTCTATACCGTCCACACAGAGACAATATAGATTCGGTGATCACTATCCCCAGGACGGTTCTCGACTCCCTCACTTGGTGGCTGGACCCCACTGTAGTTTGCGCAGGGATGCCGTTCCACCCTCCCCAACCCTCGGTGGCACTAACCACAGACGCATCGTCTCTGGGTTGGGGTGCCCACCTCGGGAACCTTCACACTCAAGGCCTCTGGTTGCCCCAGGAGCTGACCCGGCATATCAACGTGCAGGAGCTGAGGGCAGTCTGTCTAGCATGCCAGGTGTTTCGGGTCCATCTCCAAGGCCACTGTGTATCCGTGTTCATGGACAACACAACGACCATGTTTTACATAAACAAGAGGGGGGGGCGCTCCTCCCTCCTTTGTCAAGAAGCCACTCACCTGTGGGACTTTTGCATAGCCCACTCAATCAATTTGGTAGCGTCTTTTCTCCCAGGAGTCCAGAACACTCTGGCAGATCGCCTCAGCAGGTCCTTCCTGTCTCACGAGTGATCAATCCATCTCGACGTTATCTATTCCGTCTTCCGGAGGTGGGGCTTTTCCCGCATAGACCTCTTTGCCTCCCGAGAGAACAGGAAATGCCAGGTGTTCTGCTCCTTCCAAGGATGCTCCCCGGGCTCCCTCTCAGACGCGTTCCTCCTCCCGTGGACAAGGCACCTATGTTATGTCTTCCCGCCATTTCCCTTCGTTCACAGAGTCCTGCTCAAACTCCACAGGGACAGAGCCAACTTGATCCTCATTGCTCCAGCATGGCCGACGCAGCACTGGTACACCCTGTTGTTCGACCTCTCAGTGGCGGATCCGATTCCCCTGCCACTGTGGCCGGACCTCATAACACAGGACTTCGGCAGGCTTCACCACCCAGACCTGCAGTCCCTTCATCTCACTGCATGGCTCCTGCGTGGTTGAACCAATCGGAGTTGTGCTGCTCTGCTTCCGTACAACAGGTCCTCTTGGGAAGTAGGAAGCCTTCCACTAGGACGACTTATCTCGCCAAGTGGAAGCGTTTCTCGTTCCGGTGCGATCAGAATAACTTGGTCCCAGGACAGGTTTCCATCCCTACTATCCTGGATTACCTCTGGTCCCTCAAAGAGCAGGTCCTGGCGGTCTCTTCTATAAAGGTTCATCTGGCAGCTATATCCACCTTCCACCCAGGCAAAAGTGGCCGTTCAATTTTTTCTCACCCCATGGTTTCCAGGTTCCTTAAGGGACTGGAACGGTTGTACCCCAAGTCCGTCACCCAGCCCCCACCTGGGATCTAAACCTGGTGTTGACCAAGCTTATGTGGGCCCCCTTCGAGCCTCTGGTCACCTGTTCCCTGCTGTACCTTTCCTGGAAGACGGCCTTCCTCGTCGCTATCACCTCGGCGAGGCGAGTCTCAGAGCTTCGTGCCTTGACGGCTGATCCCCCTTATACGGTCTTCCATAAGGACAAGGTACACCTGCGGCCACACCCCTCTTTCCTCCCTAAGGTGGTGTCTGCTTTTCATGTCAATCAAGACATTTTCCTCCCAGTTTTTTTCTTGAAGCCGCACTCATCGCGCCGGGAACAACAACTACATACTTTGGATGTCCGTAGGGCTCTCGCCTTTTATATAGAGAGAACAAAACCCTTCCGGCATTCACCTCAGCTCTTTGTAGCGGTGGCAGACCGCATGAAGGGCATGCCGGTCTCTTCCCAACGGATCTCATCTTGGGTGACATCCTGCATCCGAATGTGCTACGAACTGGCTCACGTTCCCGCTAGCCATCTCACTGCCCATTCTACGCGGGCGCAGGCCTCTTCTGCCACCTTCCTGGCTCATGTCCCCATCCAGGAAATATGTAGGGTGGCTACCTGGTCATCGATTCACACCTTTGCCTCACACTACGCATTGGTCCAACAATCCAGAGACGATGCAGCCTTTGGCTCAGCAGTTTTGCATTCTGCGACGTCTCACTCCGACCCCACCGCCTAGGTAAGGCTTGGGAATCACCTAACTGGAATGGATATGAGCAATCACTCGAAGAAGAAAAGACGGTTACTCACCGTTGTAACTGTTGTTCTTCGAGATGTGTTGCTCATATCCATTCCAAACCCACCCTCCTTCCCCACTGTCGGAGTAGCCGGCAAGAAGGAACTGAGGAGCGGATGGGTCGGCAGGGGTATATATCCGGCGCTATAGCGGCGCCACTCCAGGGGGTGCCCAGCCGACCCACCGAGTGTTGCTAGGGTAAAAATCTTCCGACGAACATGCACGCGGCACGCGCACACCTAACTGGAATGGATATGAGCAACACATCTCGAAGAAGAACAGTTACAATGGTGAGTAACCGTCCTTTTTTGGGAGCAGGAAGAACTGGGCTCGCAGGCGCAGGGAGCTCTACTGGAGTGAGGGCTAATGGACAGGCACAGGGAAAGGAAACCAAAGCATTTTCTACAGCAGCATGGCTCAAGGGCATTCACCAGTATGGACTATATTGTCTTCTTCGCTTCCCTGTGCTAATCTAAGGACTTTCCAATGCTGCGTTTCAGTTGACTAATAAACCCTGCTATGTTTTAAAGTCTGCCCAGTGTCACAGCAAAAACTTGCTCTGTGCATTGACTGAGGAACCGTCACTGAACAGAATTCAGTTCTTAGACTGACGTAGATGCTTTCGTTCCCCACCCAGACGCACCGACACCTTGCAAACTCTGCGGGGTCTCGATCCAAGATCCGCAGGAAAAACCCCACCCCAGGCCACATCCGTTGACCAGAGCAAGCACTGCCCTGAAACTCCCCCCTTTGGTTCAGCTTTCATCTCCCCCTCCACTTCGGGTTCTGGGTCCCTCATCTGCCACTGCGGCACTTGCCACCTCGCTGACAGCACATTCCTATGCCACGTGACGAAGCTCACCGCCAAGTTAAGGACTCGGAAGCATTTTAATAGCGGTTTTGGACCGTCAGTATTGCAGCAGCATCCACAAGAATTTTCAAACTGAACAGGAGTGTCGTTCAGCTGGACCTGCTGGCAGAGCTCACAGGTTGAAGTAGGAGTGTTGAAGCCAGAGGCTCAGTTTCAGGTGTTGAAGCTACATGGCCTGTCCTTGTGGAAGAGTGGGACCCCTTGGGGGTCTAGTGCACTCAAGGGGCACCTCCCAAGGACGGTTTAAAAGCCAGGGCATTGCAGAGATCCTATGGATCCATGACAGTGCCAAAGGTTCAGCATTTTGGGGAAAAGATATCAAACAAGAAAAGGATCTAAAATGCGTATTTACCATTGCTCCCTGTCAGTCCTCAGGGGAATCCCTGATCAGTTCCAGTGTGTATTAAAACCGTCCTCTAAGGCTCACCTCTTGGTTATCAGGTCATGTCAGTTTTGTTACAGGGCTTTCCCTTCACCCTCCCACTTCCCTGGTTCTTGTCACGCAGACAGGAAGCAGCAACAGACCAGAAGTCCGAAGCGCAGACAATGCCATGTTTATTGGGGTTAATTTCCAAGCAATCATATTCCGAAGCCCTTCACACCAGTCGGGCTTATCTCTTAGTCTGTTCCCCAGTGCTCTGTTCCCAGCTTTGATGGTGCAAAGCGTTTACCCCGTGTCCCCATTACCCGCTCTGACACCGCAGAGTGTTTACCCCGTGTCCTCCTTACCCGCTCTGACACCGCAGAGCGTTTACCCCGTGTCCCCCTTACCCACTCTGACACCGCAGAGCGTTTACCCCGTGTCCCCCTTACCCGCTCTGACACCGTAGAGCATTTTCCCCGTGTCCCCATTACCAGTTCTGACACCGCAGAGCCTTGCCTGTGTCCCTGTTCCCTGTTCCTGTTCACCCTCCTGTTTGACTCAGTTTATATAGTAATACGCTCAGCTACACCTTTGCTTAACCAATCATTGTACTGAAATGTAACTAACCAATCCTAACACACTGAAACATAATTCTCTAACCAATTGTATCCTCACTACCCTAATTAACTTACATCTAGCAAAATTAATTATACAGCAGATAGAAACAATTAGAGAATCAGACTGATTAACAATGTAAAAGTGGTGGCCATAAAGATAGAATAATACGGAAATGAGGGTTTCACAACCACAAGCATAAGTAAGTGATTTCTTGCCAGACAGGCTGCTGTCAAACTAAGTTTTCTTTAACCATCTTAAGATCTGTTTCTTTATCTGGTGGTGATGGGTGCTGTCCAAACAGGATCATCTTCCTAACAGCCCAATAGCACCTTATTTCAGTGTGACTGGTTTGGGGTGTGAGGATGTGACCCTTCGCTTCCCAGCTTATGGCTGCCCCTGCTGCTTAGCCAAAGGCCTTAGCCTAAGAACAAGGCCTCAGACGGTCACAGTAAGAGAAGGCCCTTACAAATACACACAGTGATTTTGATTCTTTGTTTTCATACTCCTGTAAGTAGCTAAGAGATAAAAATACCCCTAAGTTCTTAAACTATAGGCTTTACAGGCAGGCCTGAATATCTCTATTCTAACAGTGGGGTCTATCCCTTCCCCCATTCTGTGTCTGGCTTGTCTATTCAGATTGTAAAATTCTTCAGGGCATGGGCCATCTACTGTTCTCTGTTTGTACTTTGCCTAGCACAATGGGGACCTACTGTTAGTTGGTCCTTAGGCACTAAGGTAATGAATATGATTTATTATAATAACTCTCCTGCCACTTTGAGCCAAGGAAGCTGGTCTTGCGATGTTACTTCTTTAAAATGAGCGGGGGGTTAAAACCATGGACTATTCTTTGTGACAAGTATCCCACAAATTCCACTGACCTCCTCGTTTTCTTTGCCTGCAGTAGGGTTTCCAAATTCCAAACCTGATGTGATCTCCCAGCTGGAACGAGGGGAAGAGCCATGGGTCCCAGACCTCCAGGGCTCTGAGAAAGAAGTGCTTCCAAGAGCTGCCTTCACAGGTGAGGACTTGGTTAAACCAACTCAACAACTGTGTGGGAATGCAGGAAACATTTGGGATGCCCTACAAAGACCCTGTGAGCTCTCCAAGTTCAGGATTGTTCCCTGCAGATGTGGAATCATTATGGCAGATGTCACTCATGGCTTCCCTCCTATTCTGACTGACAACTAGCAGCAGATCCCTCCCCGATCTCGCTTTCCCCCAAGTGTTCTCGTGAGATGCAGACCAAAACTGATCCCTTCCTCTCTTCTCTGTGGAAGGGTTGGGGAAAATCAGCACCTGATAGGTTTGATCTCTCCCACACTTATTTTGGATTGTTCATCCCTCTTACCATTCCTCTCTCTGAGATTTTCTTTCTTTCCGGTACAGGGAGTGACTGTGTTGGATTCTCTCTGTCTCCCATCAGGTGATGGGATGGTGAGTGAGAATGAGGAGGAGAAACCCCAGCAGGAAGATGCTGAGCAAGGAGAACCACATGGAACTTTATCAGGAAGATCCAAAGGGAATGTTTCTGGGAGTTGTGCAGTCCCAGAAAAAACAAAAGCCTGTGAGACCCAGCAGAGACCAGAGGAAAACTTTAGTAGCCACTCAGACCTTATAACAAGCGACAGAATCAACTTGGAAGAGACACGCTACAAATGCCATGAGTGTGGGAAAAGCTTCAATTGGAGCTCTGCCCTTATCAGACATCAGAGAATCCACACAGGGGAGACGCCCTACACGTGCTCTGAGTGCGGGAAAAGCTTCAAGCGGAGCTCACACCTTATTACACATCAGAGAATCCACACAGGGGAGACGCCCTACACGTGCTCTGAGTGCAGAAAAAGCTTCAATCGGAGCTCAACCCTTATCAGACATCAGAGAAGCCACACCTGGGAGACGCCCTACACGTGCTCTGAGTGCGGGAAAAGCTTCAATCGGAGCTGTCACCTTATCAGACATCAGAGAATCCACACAGGGGAGACGCCCTACACCGTGCTCTCAGTGCGGGAGAAGCTTCAGTCAGCGCTCACACCTTATCAGACATCAGAGAATCCACACAGGGGAGGACGCCCTACACGTGCGCTGAGTGCGGGAAAAGCTTCAATCAGTGCTCAATCCTTATTAGACATCAGAAAATTCACACGAGAGAGAACTGTAATAAATCCCTTGACTAGGGCTGAGGGCAACGTTTAAAAAAAAATCACATTTCCTAATTCCCACATAGTGATTTTTGCACCAACTTCACCGGTGGTCTCTCAGCTCCCCCAGATCAGTTACCTGCTTCTGCAGTCCTGTGATCTTTTCTATCAACTCCTTTCCTTTTGGGCCAGGAATGTTCATCAGCTCCTGGAGGTTTGATCCCAACAAGGTACACTGAGGCAAAAAGTATCTGTGCCTTCCATCCACTAGGGCTGTACATTGCGTCGGCTGCTCAAGTTAAATGATCTTGATGTAAAAAGACAATTATAGTTGTAGAAGCAGATGCCCAGGTGCAGGGGTTGGCATTAGCTTTCCCCTTGACCTGACCTAAACTCCATCACTTTTCCTAGTCTAAACAAACCCTGAGCATTACGGTTATAATGTTCCCCCATTTCAAAGCCATTGTTAGTCATCGAGTTCCCCTTTTGGAAATAAATTGTTTCATTCCCAGTTGCTCTGATGTTGCTTCAAGTTGTGCTGGAGAGTAGATATTTTTGCTACCAATTTTTCTCACTTAAAATATATTGAAACTATAACAAAGAGCAGGAACAGGGCAGGGATAGGAAAAAATTGTCATTTCACCCTCTGTAAAAACGGTAAATCAGAGGGATTCCCAACGAGAGGCGTACAGCTTTCTGCCCCGGGGCTACAGCGCCACGGTACCAGTGTAGACACCCTGGTCGATTACAGTGCTGTGATTGGCCTCCAGGAGGTGTCCCACAATCCCTGTTCTCGCCTCTCTGGTCTTTGGTTTGAACACTCTACTGCACTCCCTTCAGGTGGGACCAACTATGAACCGCACCCCTTAAATATTTCACTTGGGAAAAGAAATTTTGAAAAAAAGAGTCCAGTTCCAACAGAGACTAATTATGGGTTTATAGACCCATCCTGAAATTAGAGCAGGGGATATTGTTTTAAAGCCTTATCTCACAAGTTTTTTTTTTTTTTTTTTTAAAAAGTAACACAATTCAAACCTTGTTCGGCACAGAGGGAGGAAAGCACTCCTTCAGTTTTCACCATTTATTGCTTACTGCGATCTCACTGACAAACTTCCTTTTTCATCGGTGTCTGCTCCGCGTGTTTTCCCTCTGTTCCCTCCCAGCTGTGGATCGGGGCCTGCAGCAGCTCCCCAGGGCCAGCTTTGCTCTTGCACTTACATCCTTTTTAGAATAAAGGAATCATAGAATCATAGATCAGAAGGGACCAATATGATCATCTAGTCTGACCTC